>NW_028185250.1:547916-566273 GCF_003343005.1 Rhea americana | reverse complement strand
AAATTGCCTATGTTTCTGAGGGAAAGGTTCCAGAGGGAGCTCAGACATACTATTAAATATACTGGAGAGAGCCATAAGAAATTCATAAATTCTGCTGCTTACAGACATACTTGACTTTGGTGTCATTGTTTTCTGTATCTTTGCATTGCAGACCTGTGGAACCATCAGGCTGGCAGCTAGCACCCACAGTAAAAGCATTACAGGTGGAAGAGCTTCTGAGAGGCTAGCCACATGCCAGGTCTTGCACCATACCCAGGACACCTGCCTTCAGCTCCTGGCTTTGTTGTGTGCTCCTTGTATCAGCTAAGCAACTGCCTTTCTTGGGAGAGATGGATGTGGGGGAGAAGTGCAAAATGCTACTGGTGAGACCACAGAGCATAATGGGGACCATGCCAGTAAAGAGATATCGAGGAAAGCGTCGATGTCAGGTGCACCTACCCACTGCCCCAGACGGATGGGCAGCAAATAGGGTTCAAAGGCAGGATGGCCAAGGAAGGTGAGGGACCAGCAAGGAGAGGCAGGTGATACTGGAGCTTCTGGGGTGTTTTGGACTTGTGGTCTCATTTACTCCACCAGCAACCACTAACCAGCATAGTGAGCTATGCTCCACCAGCTGCAAAGTAAACACATGAGAGAAGTACAGAGAGGTGTTCACTATACATCGCCCAGTCTGGTAGACTTCAGAGGATAAAAATACCTAGTGGAAAAACACATGGGCTTAAGTAAAACTTTAACTATCAAGGGCTGCCTAGCAAGCAACATATGTATCCTTCACAGGCTCTCCTGCTTGCTGAGGGCTTTGAAGCTCCCTAGAAAAACTCCAGCTCTTTTTGATTAGTGGCTTCCCCACCCTAACCCCTGATAATTCAAACACAGGCCTGGTTTAGATTTGAAACCTGTTCAATCGAGAAAGGCAAAAGGGAGTGTAGACAGCCCATTATGCAGGGGGGAGCCTAAGTCGTTTCCTCCACAACCCCCTTCAAACTTCAGCAGCTTCCAGTACACCAGGGGGCTCTTGCTGAAGAAAATGGAGACTAAAGCAGGGAGCAGCACAGGGTCTACTTGTCTTTCCAACTCAAAAAGCTCCATACATCAGAGAGAGGGAAAGCCAGCAGTTGACTTGTCTCTGCTCGACCTGCAGCAGCGGCAATRTAATTCCTGAAATCTCCAGGGTCTGGCCATAAACTGAGCAGGACAGTAAGACCTGGCACTCACAATGGACTTTGGGCAGGAGTAATACGGTGAAGTCAGCAGATAGAGCCTGGAGTCACTCTGGGCCAGAGTTCCCACTGGCATTACTGAAATGAATGGAATTGCACCCACTGAATTACACCCACTTGAGCTGCATTGGACTGAGGCTCTGGCTGAACAAAACACTTAAGCACGTGCTTAAATTTAAGCAAACAACTTCAGCGCAAATACTTATATGCTTGAGTGCTTTGCCAGGTAGGTGCTGTTCTCAGCAGCACACACCTGAAGGGAGGTGGTGCCATTTTTTACATGGTCACTTTTGTGACTATATCCAGGCCAGAAAGGAAACTTTCCACTGGCTGTTGGCCAACAGGCAATTCAGGTATGTGTCAGATCTTAGAAAAAAATTTTTTTTTATCTTATCTGTCTCATTATCACTCTGACATTTGCTTTGGCTTTGAGTTTAATTACCTCTTGAATTGAACAAAGGTTCAGATAGAGCTGAGATAATAAGAAGTCATTAAATCTGATGTACATAGGAAATAGGGCCTCACTGAAGGTGTTAGCCCATGCAAGCTGACCCCCAGTTATAAGAAAGAAAAGCTGATAAGGGAGAAAGCTATTAATCAATCATCCAGGAAACCTGGGGATGTGTAAAGAGCTGTCTGATGTTTGCATCTTACATGCCACCTGGGTTGGTACAAATACACCAGACCCCACTTAGATAAATACCTGTGCATCAGAGCAAAACCAGGCAAATAAAGCGAAACCCTGGGGGAAAAAAAGGAGGAAAAAAAAAAAGATGAAATAAACAAGGGAAATATATATATTGCCATGAAAGCCAAAATTCAGAGTAGACAACTGCAYGGTGGAAAGCATACATCATTGGGTATCATCAGTGCTAGCAGAGATCAGGACCCCTGCGATGTTCCAGGCACACAAAGTAAGCAACCTGCAGTCTTGCAGTCTCAGCCTCAGAGACACTTCAGTCCAACTAGGCAAAGACCGAGAGGGGAAAGCAGGGCACAGACACTTGCCTAATATCTCACCAGGTGAACAGCAAGGGCTAGGAATAGGATTAAGAGATTGTGATTTCTGGGTGCCACATGAATAATGGATGGAGCAGGCTCATAGCCATGTTTGCACCACTGCCCTGTTATGGAGATCCTACTGTTTCTAGGACAGCTTTATTCCATAGACAGATTTTAGATGCTTCCTGACGTAGCAGTTTGCAAAGTCTAGTTTTTCATGAACTTGCCTCTTGTTTCTCAGTCTGTTTCTGGATKGGGTTCCTGCTGGCTAAACAGAAAGAATAGATGACTGGGAATTACATCAGCAGAAGATAGCGTAGTTCAAAGCTTGAGGCTAGACATACTGGCCAAGACTGTGCTTTTGCAATCAGCTCTTTGCTAAAGCTGATAAAAAGTAGATTTCTCAAAACAGAAACTGAACAGTTACTCCAAGGTGCTATCCACAAACAACTTTCCTGCAATGATCTGAGCACAAGACAAGTTTATGGTATCCATTCAAAATTTCAAAATCTACACCTCAGTGAGAAAATGTACTTTTGAGACTGCACGTCAGAAAAATCCAACTGACATTTTTGTTTTAACTTTATCAAACAAATGAAACAGAAACACAACCTTGTCAAAACAAAATATTAATTTAATTTTGATTTCATCAGCTTGACCCATGTCATAGTATGCTTTAGAGTCAAAACAGTAAGACTGTTATGTAATGACCTGTCATAATATTATGGCATGGCAATTAAATAGACAAAACTTTAAGTCTTTTATACTGTGTTATAAAAGTCAAAGCGAATGTTTCAATAAGCCAGAAAGCCAAGAACCTTCTTTGAATGCGCTGTCAGAAGCAACACCTCATCTGCCTCCTCGCTGACCATAGATTTCCCAGAGAAACATTCTATGCATAGCCCTTGATTTTATAAGAGGACCTGTCAGGCCACCTTAGGGAGAGAGGGCAGCCCTTAGCATCACCATGGGGTCACATGTAGAACTGAAATGGAGGGCAACAAAACCTGCAGATTCAGCCCCTGCAGCTCTCTCTCCCACACAGCCTTAGAGTTTGTTCTTTCTGGTGCCATCCTGTATGCTATCACTTGGAGGGCAGGGACGAGATGCTCCACTCTTGTGCTAAGACTCGTGCAGACAGGCTGCAAAAAGCACATGGTTTAAAAAAAATGGCAGTGTCACAACCTTGGCCATGGTGCAGCCTTCAACAGCACAAATAGCTGACATTTCTGCTGCCTGTGGACCTGTTATACAACAGGGAGATATTCTGAAATGCAGAAAGTATTTGGAGAGATGTTCACATGCAAGAATAACAGTATGTATTGACCAAGGTTCTCAGCAGGCAGTATGACACCGATGTACCAGTAACAAAGGCTTGTTCTTTCTAGAAAACATGGCAAAGGGTGAGTTTTAAGGAAGGATTGGAATAGTGGTCCTCCAGGTATATCCCATTCCATCTTGCCTTTGAAATGAGGTGAGAGAAAACATGTCTACCCAAATAGGAAGCTAATGAGTAGCTAAACGAAGAAAGGCATGAAGGTTAATGATAATAGAGGACAACGCAATAGGTTTGCTAAAAGTAARGCAGTGAATGACTAAGCCATGACAGGCTTTTAGGGCAAGGACAAGCTTGTGTGTGATGCTTTAGTGAAACAATGGCCAAAAGAAGTTATGATGGAGAGCTCAGGGGAGATAACTGACCTAGCTGTGTCAGCTGCATGAAGGGAGAGGAGGCTGCAGTCAAGACAGAAGACAACAGAGACCTGAATGGATTTTTGCTATGCAAAGAAAGGAGGTTAATTCTTCGGGGCACTGTGAAAGGAAAATCTGTAAATATCAGAGATGCCCTGAACATAAGCTAAGATAATTCTTGGATAGGTTGAGTGTTGCATAAAAATGAGTCTTTGGACAATTATGTCTTATCAACTTAATAACACCATTTACAATTATATACTTTGGTATGGATTAGAATTATCCTTTCCAAGACAATACCTTGGAAACAGGAAAGCACCAGAAAGGGGACAGATTTAGAAGAGTGCTAAGCTTGTGAGAACACAAGGTTGCTTCCAGTACAGCCATTTATTCTTGATGACTTTTGYATATAGGGCTGGTGGAATTGGAGGATCCAGCTCAAGGGAAGAAACAAGAAAGACATCAGAGCCTACTTTTAAGGAGGAGTAACTTATAAAAAGGGATTCAAAAGACTAGAAGAAATAGCAAAGCTTGCTGGAAGAGCTTTCCCATCTGCCAAGGGCATTGAAATCCAAGGATCTCCTAGGACCTCAAAGCCGCCAGGGGGACAGAAAAGTCACACGCAAGTGTTTGCTGTTTTACCCGTGACTGTTGGCCCCTTGTACATTTTTGGAGTAACTATCTCTGCAAAGCCTCTGTTCCTTACTTTACTGGACAGATGTCCCTAACAAGAGAAATTGAGGCTGCCCAGTCTGTACTCTGAAGGCTATTTTAGAGCCTGTCACATAAAATCCCTTGGGTTATAGGCCATTCCTGGTTACCACCTTTCTTGGGAGCAACTCAGGAAGAGGTTGTATTGTGGCTGAGATGGTCTGGCAGTAACATCCCATGCTCAGATGTCATTTTCTGGGACAGGGCATGAGGGCTGGTGATGTAAGAGGCCTGTCTTCTTTCATAGTGGAAAGGAACCCAAGGGCYCTGAAAAGATATGTAGAAATCAGCTGATCTGTCTTTTAGGTCAGAGAGGGACTGGATGGCTTCTTGATATCCCTTACTATTTTATAAGGTTCTCAAAAGTTACAAAGCACATCAGATCAGACTAGAGGCTCATTTACTACAGTAATCACTTTCCACTCAGTAGGAAATGCTTAGGGAAAGCATATTAGGTGCTTTCCTTTAGACCAAATGGTATCAGACCAGAACAGAGTAGTCTTTCAACTCAAGCAGTCTTTGAGCTTCCAACATTCATCATCAAAGCAGTTTCCTGAGCTGGGTACTGCATCAAGAGCTCTGTGGCATTTACCCCTCACGTGCCCCCTCTGAACCATCTGCTCTGTGCAACACCTCCWGGGAAAGCCCTGTCTCAGGCTGACAGGACTCTTGCTATACCCCTGGAGAGTTCTGAAAACTGTACAATTCTGCTCTACAGAGACCTGCATGACCCAGCAGAGTCCTATGGTAYCCCATTTCCCCCACAGGGACAGCACCCTTCCTTGCAGGCAGGTGAGCTGGACTGTGAATATGAACTCCTCATCTTTCTATTTCCTGATTCCTATTTTGAGAGATTACTAATGATCCCCATCCAACCTCAGTTTTTGAGATGTGATTTCTATTAGGACTGCTCTGTCTTCCAGCATTTTGGGTTTTTTGTTTGTTTGTTTGCTTGCTTTGCTATGTTTCTGATGTGCTACATGCGCTGCACAAAAAAAAAGAGGGGAAAAAAAAGAGAGAGAGAGAGAAAGAGACAATGCACACAAATCCTTGGCTTTTCTAGCCCCTAGTTCTTTGCAGTGGTATGGGATAGTCTCCCACAGCTGCATTCTGGCTTGTGGCTCTTGGCATGACTGATACACTCTACTCCAGCAGTTCCTCCTTCAGGCACAGCTTAGTTGCTGGCTCTCAGGTGCRTAAGTCTGACATGTCTCTTAACTTCCATTACTGAGGGAAAAGCCCATGCAGTGTTGTCAGGCACTCAAAATAAAAGAAGAAAAGTTAATAGGCAAGTTATTTAAAAGATATGAGTAATATGATGAAGAAAGTTTCAGGAGCAGGAAGCAGTTTTACCATGACCTTTTTCTAACAGACAGAATACTTTTATAAAGTACTGAATTACTAAAAGCCTGTACARGCCTGCCACAAGCTAACTAAGGAAAATGGCTTGGATTCAGTCCTTCAGAACTGATCCACAAGCAACATATGTTCATGTAGCTAGGTAGAAAACATTTCTCACGGCTTCAGAGRACCTTGAATTCAGCCTTTCATGATGCTGTTGTTGAATCCTGAGCGTAAGTAGGAGCAATGGTCCTAGGTTGCCCTTCAAGTCAGTCCCTTCCCTGGTACAAGTCACATTGCTTTTGATTCTGTGAAATATAGATTAGCCATTGCTGATAAGGGCATCTTCCTGCATGGGCCATCTACCCCCTTGGAAAAGTGACACCCTCTCATGAAATGTAGCCATAATGACCACGTTCCCACAGAAAATGAAGCCAAAAATGAATTTTATTTTATCCTTTTTACGTCCCTTCACTTTGGCTTTTCTGAGCATTCAGTTGTTTGGCCTGTCTGATGTCTGGCTTGCAGGTTGAGTAATGCTGCTCCAGACCACACAGGGCCCTGGAGAGCTGTTCTTATTTATTGTCCTATTGTCCCAGGGATGAAGGAAGTGGGTTTTATTCATGAATGCACTTACAAGCATCCTGGTGGTTGGAACAAGCTGCACATGCAACTAGACTAAAATAAAACTGAAAGAACATTTTTGCTTCTAGAAATCCTTAGTCCAGGTTTTAAGGAATAGTTTATCTTTGAGCATTTTTTTTCARGGAAGTGAGGCAGGCTTTAAGCCTCCTTTGCAACACAAAGCTTAAACAGCAAAGCTGCTAGACAGCCCAAATGTAGATTTATTCTCTTACAAGTTTTCATGTTGATGTCCTGGATTGAAATTAAAGTCTGCACCTCCTATGCCTTCACCATGTAACTCCTTGAGGAGTTACATGCAGGCACCAGTGCAACGAGATCTGGCTGTGCAGAACAGCAAACACTTATCAGCGAAATCTCCCACTTTTCTAGGTTGTATGAGCAGGAAAGTGACGGGATGCAGCTGGTATCACAGCAGAACTGACCAGCATAGAAATATACATGTACATATGCTTAAATACATACATATGTTTTGTAAGGACTGGAGAGGATAATAAAGCACATGTACACTAGGGTATTTTAGACAACAAGGAGGCTAATTTGGTAAGCCATTTAGCCTGTGTGCAGTCAGGACTTATGACTCAGACACCTCTTGTCTTCCTGTCAATCACATACCAAGAAACATAAGTAGCAAACCAGTTCAGCTGCTAAGGCTCATGCCTCTCTCTCCCTCTGGAGTTCTCCGCACTTTTTGACACAGGTCCAACTGCCCTCCAGCCTCCTGCTGCCATGGCACTTGGAACAGTCTGTCAAGGTCACCTACATGCTCCTGGGCCAGACAGTGTGAGTGCATGCAGCAGTCCCTCTCATGCTAGGCATACTGACCATCCCCTGGTAGGTTAAGTATCCACTAAGCCAAGAAGATCTTAACCCTACCGAGCTGGACTGTATCTGTCTTCATTCCTCCTGCATCTCCCATTTCTGATCTCCTTCCTTCTTTCTTCCTCCTGCCTAGATGACACCTAGTCTGCCTAGGAACAGCAGGAGGGGACATTGCTGTCAGTCAAATAAAAAGCCCAGAGCTATAGTCTAGAGGCACTGTCCACTGCTCTCTTTTGGAAGCAGCAATTTAAAACATGCTACTGTGTGCTCAGTCAAGTGGAGACAAGAAGACCAGTGCATGAGCAACCTTAGCAATACCAGTCATTGACACTGTAAGGTGCTCTTTGCTTTGCCACATTTTGGTGTGAAAAGTTGAAAGCTGTGGGAAACATGTCCGCATTTATCCCACTTCACTGTAAAAAACTGAGCTATGAGAAATATTGTATCTGATTACAAACAGTTATGTATTGTTGCTTTGGTTTGGTTTTTCAAGCGGCCTTTTGGCTCCCACAGCAAGGTTTGGAGGGGCCAGTAGCAACTTTTATTGAACCAACTGATAAAGACAGAAAAAACAGACAAGCTTTCAGACACCACTTAGAAGGACATACATGGACAAAAGTTCACTTATTTTTCTCCACCCAAAACAGCTGGTCCAGTAAAAACTGTACTTCTCCTTATGTTTCCTACCTCATTTATGCCCAAATACCTACCACAACACCACAACTGGTCTCATCTCCCAAGAGATGTCTAAAGTCTGCTGTGCCTGGAGTGAGTTGTTTTCCCCTTTTGCAGGACTGCAGGATCTGACATTTGTGTTTCAGTGGGACTCTTTGCTCATGGCCACACAGTCTTCCTGGTGAGTGGTTTCCTGGGACACACGAGCACTCAGAGGAAGATGAGAAACCAAGAGCTCCTACCCAGCTTGTGCTCACAGTGTGGTGGTCCCATGTGGAGTCAGGCCACCCTGAAGGTTGTGCACTGGTGCTGCTCCTCCCTGTTAGGAATTGCTGCAAAGCTTYTTAAAAAATGCACAGCTACCTCTGCTTTTGGTCATGGTTCTGCTTTTGCTTATTATCTTTCCTGGTTTGGTGGTCTGCAGAGAACCCACACACAGCAGTGCAAAGACCAGTTAGAGCCACTCAGACAAGTTGACTCTTTTAAATGCTAGTGAAAGGTCAACCCCCAGGGAATAAAAACTGATGGGACAAAGTTCTGCTATAGGCTTCTGCACTCAGCTGTGTTAAATCAATCACCACCTTTTGGTGCTGCCTTTAAGCACCCTTCCACACCCTGAGGTACTCTGTTCTCTATTCTCCTGGCCCCATGAGCACCATGTTCTACCTCCAGTCTCCCATTTGCCTAGGTGAAAGGTGTCTTCCCAGGCATGCACCAAGCCATGACCTCTCCTCTTTTGCCAGCTCCTCATTTCTACATTGACATATAGAAGTGAACACGCCCATGCTAGCAAGCAAAGACAGTTTGGAGCTCTCTCTGTTCATACTGACTCCAGAAGCCCATGGGGCAGGGCTTGCTGGCATGAACATAGTAGAAAAACCAATGGAGAGTGTTGCATCTGGCTCCGAGCTCACAGCACTGTTGCATGACACTTACTTAGCCACCTTAGTATTTCTGCACCAACCTCCACTTGATGGTGACCAGAGATATGAGCAGCATGACGGCTGCTGTGGCAGCCTCCACCGCTGACTCAGCTGCCTCTCTGCCAACACTTGCCTGAGACTGCCCAGCCGCTGCTGCCTGTCGAGGAAGGGAGCTGCCTGCACGCTTGTGGCCCCTCCACTTCACTGCAGATCAGGCCCACACAAAAAAACAGCCTTGCTGTGTACAGCTTCACACACCACCTCTGCTTGGGCCCCCTGTACAGCAGAGACACACTGGCACCACTGCTATTCAGGTCTCCTGCACCCAGTGCAGAGAAGAGGAGAAGCAGGGAAGAGGCTTTGGGCCCCCACATGTTGCATCCCAGTCTGTGAACTGGGCTACATGTCTTGCTCTTCCATATCCATCCCAAACGCAGCACCTCATCCTTCCCACTAAATTATAACACAGCTGGGAAGGACATGACCAACGCAAAACAAATTTAAAGTTACCATTGACATTTATGCCTGAGTTCTGCTTTTGCTACAGAAACGGCTCAGCGCAGAGCTTGTCTTTGGCTATGCATTTCCCAGCCTTTACAGGGTAGGTTGTATAAAAAAAATAAAACAATTAATTATTTTACCTTTTTATTTAGGAGCTTGGTTTCTAAAATGTTCCAGACTTTAGATATCTATTCCTCTTCTCAAGTAAGAAAGCTCTTGTTCTGTCCGGTCTTTTACAGATCATTCATATGATCTATATGCATGATAGCTCATATAGATCATCTATCCCAAGTGCTATATATAGATTATATTCCCAAGCAACTAGGTTAGGGGGAAAATGATCCCCACCAGCAACTGGTCCTTGCCTTGCCTCAAAGTGGGGATAAGGCCAGACAGAATGCATTAAGTCTTCAGTGATGCACAGTGATATCTTTTCTCCTTCACGTGTTTTCTTCCTCAGAGAAAGCTGTCTTTCTGCAARCAAGACCTCAAGCCTTGCACCTTCCTCTCTAAAACATCTCAGAAAACATGCTTAGGGCTGTCATTTGGAGAGAAATTTTGCATCCTTTGTGGACTTTAGTTTTTATACATCAAACCTTTCTTAACTTGCACAAACACAAAAAATAGCTCTCCCACCAGCAAACCTGTTTATTTTTTAAATGCTGGGCTCCAAAATAACCAAAACAATGCATTTTTTTAAAAAGTTAGAAAAAAAGTATAACCCAAGGCTGAAGCTATTTGCTGAGAACAATTTTAAAAAGGGACACTTCTAAAGGCCTGAAAATAGGTTTTTATAATTGGAAGTGCCTTCAAGGGCCTAAGTATAGCAGACTTTATTACAGCTCATCTACCAGGTACTTAGGTGTTGTTCTCAGAACCTGCCATTAGCCAGGTCTGTTGAACAGAGCGCATAATCATTTTTTATGAAAATGCTGGCACAAGTTCACACACACCAAAGGTGCTGAGTCTTTTATCCCCAGTGCCAGCCAGATCCTTGAAAATGTCACAGGGTGATTCATACGCCCAAGAAAAGGGAGATCTGCTGAAGAAAAGCAGGTGTGAGGCAGCTCCTAGCTAGATTTTGTTCTGGCAGAGCAGAGCCCCAAGGGTGGGGGTGCTGGGAGATGGGCTTTGCAAAGTAGGATGCTCAACTCCTGCCTTGGGGTAGAGATCAGCTAGCCAGAATTATTCAGTCTACGTGCTGGCTTTCCCTTTCATGCAGGAGACGGACCATTTTTTTACCTGAAGTTTGTGAGCCTCATTTGAAAGCAGACCAAGTGACTCATGACAAAAATAGTCTGTATGAAAAAGGTGGAAGGGGGGGGGAGACAAATTCTCTGATTTGACTGTTTTAGTGTGGCCTGTATTTTTGAGTAGGCGGTAGGATGCCAGAATAGAAGGGATGACAGAGTGTCACCAGGCAGAAATACTTTGAGCTGAGAACATAAAGGCAAACATTTTCAAAGTGGGGGCCTAAAGTTAGGAACCTAAATTTGTCCAGGAGCATTGTTCAATTCCCAGGAGTTAGAGAGCCCTGCCAAAGCCTGGAGAGTCTCAGTGTTTTTGAAGCACCAAGCTTCTGATTTAAGAGACTGGGAACTTGCACTACAAGAAGGGCATCTAATCTTGCTGGAGGGCTCCACTGAAAATCCCAGCACAGCTACCTAGGTTTGAGCCTCCAGATGTGAAAAGGCTCTGCCGAGCACAGAACAAAACAGAGTGCACTCCTGCTTTGAAGAGACACTGCTTCTAAATCTGCCACTTTGGGGCGGAGGCTGCCTGGAATATAAATCAATGGTCACGCTGCATGTGTGTGTTGTAAATAAGCACTGGAGAGCTTCCAAGGCAGCCAGCTTCCTGGCTGAGGCGCCAAGAATTGAACCTGGGCTCTCCAAAGTCTAAAGCGTAAGATAAGATAGCTTAGGTTAAAAAGCTAACCATCTGTAGCTGGGGGCTGCAATGACCCATAGCTCCCGTGAGAAGGTAAGCAGTATTTCCCCCAAGGGTTATGAGGACAGCTGCATCTTTAAGAGGCTCCAGCATGAACCAGTTGGAAAAATGGTAGAAAATGTCAGACCTCTGCCAAACTCCCTGATCACCTTGGAGCCACTGTTCAGACTCTGCTGGACAACCAATGACAAAGCCCCTAAAAGTAGCTCCCAGGACTGCAGAGATCTCCTTGTAGGCATAAGAGGGGAAATCATGGGCACTGACTTTTCTACAAAAGCCATGTTAAATAACATTTGCAAAACACAGGACTGGCCCCGCTGCTAGGTTTGTGGCATACTAGGGCAGGTGACTCTCCTGGGCCCACTCATCCTCTGTTTAGCAATGCTGCATCCCCTTGGATTCATGGTGGGATCCTGGGAGCTCAGGACAGGACAGCCCAGTCCTCAGGGCACCAGTGATGAAAGAAAGTAGTGGAGAGAAAATGGTGCAATGGGATGCAGATAAGGGAAATCACCTCGCCCCATCTCCCAAAAATAAAACCCACAACCAAAAGCCGAAACACCAAATAGGCAGCTCTGCTCTGATGTTTTGCCCTCTAAGTACATCTGTGCTTAACATCACTAAAGTGAGAAACTCACTTCCGGATAGCTAAGCATGGCAGAGGCTGCCTCATTCCTCCATCTGGTATTCACCATTGCAAAAAGAGAACATCTCCTCCCTTGCTACTCATGGTTGTTTAGTGTGCAGTGTAGCCATGACAAAATGTTGCCTCCAGGAGTGGGGCAATGAGCCAGAGGAGCTAAATGTATTACTCTTCTGGACAGCCCTCATCTCCTATTTCTTGCCGTGCTTTGCAAAGGCCATGTCTTGTGGTCACTGCTTCTCCTTGGCTCTACAGTGTCAGCCAGAGGGATGCTGAGGGATAAATCAAAGTTGCTCTCTGGGGCTGCAACTGACGGACAGAACAACTGTGTCCCACAAGTGCTGTGTAGGAATGGATAGATACATCACAGAGGGGATGGTCTAGGTGTTCTACACCCCACCACTGACCAGAGGAAGAAGGTACTGTGGTTAAAGGTGATGGAGAGGGGGCTGCATTTTCCCTTGTTTAATCCAACCAGATCTTCCCTCTCCAAATATGTCTCTCTCCTGGCTGGATCTGGAGAAGAGGTGATTGTTGAATCCCTGTTAAGGGGCAGATGATCAGTGCAAAGAAGACACATTCTGCCCCTGCATAATACAAGGACTTGCACTCTCCTCTTGCGTACCACCATCCTTCCTTTTGGGGGCCCATTCATTCCTGCTTATGAAATAGACCTTCCACTCCTCCTTTCTCTTTCCTTGTGAAAAGCCATTTCTCCCATTGGTATCTGTCTCCTGCTGTGCACCCCTGCTTTCACATGTCCATAAATCCTGGTGATCTACAACACCACCAGGAGTCCCAGAGCTGGTCACCAGATGTATCCACAAAGCATTCAGACTGGGAGAGACAGTGGGGTGTGGAGGGCCAGCTCAAGCTCTGTCAGGGCCACATCTAGGGCTCAACAGCAGAGTTGAAAAGCACTGCCTTGGGCAGCTGGCAAAGGTCTCAAGGAAGAGCAACTGCTGGCGCCACACGCGGGGCCCTGGCTGCAAGCGGCTGAAGTCTGTGGCCACTGGATGCCTCTTAACATTTTCCACTGCCCTCAAGACAAGGTAAATTGGTGGTTGAGGCAAAAATCAGTTTTGTGTGCAGTTATATTGCACTCCCTGAATTCCTGGTCAACCAGCTTTTGTTTGTTTGTGTTATATAATCATTTCCTTTCCCACTTTAAAGGTCATTTTGTGCCGGTAGAAGGTGCCATGCTGGCAGTTCCAGACAACCTAAGAGTTAAATTCAAGCTCTCAAACAGGTAGAGCAGAGGTTAGGTGAATTGCCTTTTTTCTTTCCCCCCACCTCCTCACCACAGCCATGGCCCTGGGTTGTGCCTTCCCTGGGCCAGTTCAGAGTTAGTCAGTCCAAGTGGCCATGTGTCCTGGAACTTATCTGCCAGCATTAACACCAGACACAGCCAGGGAGAGAGTTCATATCCCTGTGGGCAACTGCATGTGGGGATTCACTGAGGTGGGAGACCTGACTGCCTTACACAAGGTGGGTATGGTGGGTCTCCGACGCCAGTCTCCACTTGACTCCAAAAATGGATCAGGTTCCCCAAGTAGTGATGTGCTTCCTTCTCCAAGGATCACGCAGTAACCCCAACTGTAGGCAGCAGAGACATCTGCCTCTTAATCTCCAATGATGTCTCAGGCCCTGAAGCAAGTCCTTATGTCCCTTCCAACATTTTTATCACTTTTTTTGGTTTTAAGCATTGCTACCTTATCTTCACACATTTTCATTACTTACATTAGCATCCAATAATTCATCCTGCTAAACAAGGGGCAACCTGTGGAACTTACTGCCACAAGTAACTGTGTACTGACTTTCCCTTTCTACAATATAAGGAGTTTTTGTTTTTTAGATTCCTTGAATATGCCCTTGTGCCTGTGTTCTGATTTAACAACAAGCCAAATAGACCTTGTTTAAATCTGTTAATTAAGTGTCCTTTCAGGCTATGTCTGTCCACTATTTTACAGTCTGCCCATACACTGAACAAGCATGAGCAAGACCTGTCCATGTTCAGAGATTAATGGAAGCTGCATTAATGCATTGAAAAACTCAATTTCAGATTACTGTAGGGTCAGTGCTATCCTACGGCTTCTGATCAGTTCAGAGTTGAGGCAGCATACATGTATCTGGCTGCAAAATACATTGTAGACATGCCCATAGCCCCTGGTCTGATTTAAAAGCAGTCATTCACCTAATTCCTCGTATGTTTATTTTTTCCTGACAGCTTTTTGGGAGGGACTTTGACAAAAGCTTTGACAGTCACTTAATGACTCATTAGTTATGGATTCATTAATGAATAATTTTAATCTTTTTAATCAATTTAATCAGTTTTTAAGGAGTTCTGGCCCAATAAACAGTAAACAATAATGCCCAGTAAACAATATAGCCCAATTTCCATTTGTGAACCCTGAGTTGTTTGGAACCCATCCTGTAGCAATCATGTAGGTAATGAATAATTCCAGTTTTAATTGTCAGTTGATCCCATGCCCTTTACGCATAACATGCTTGTCTAGTTCCCACTGTTCTAGCCAGCCCAATCCCCCACCTCTGCTGGAAAGCAAGAGATGATACACTTTCAGTCCTCTAGTTCTCTATCCAGCTTCTCAAACAGAGACTCAGAGATCCTAGTTCCCATTAAGAGGTGACAAAGTGCTCACATTTTCAAAGCCACTTAACATCCAACAGAAGGACATGAGCTCTTTCGGACATCCAGGACCAACATGAGGAAGCAGAGTGCTATTCACTGTGACACCAGTTAGGAAAATCAAAAGCAGTGTCTGACACTGTCTGACATGTCATGTCTGACATCCCCAGCTGCTTACCTGCAGCAGAATGGACACTTGCCACAGCATACTGACACCCACTTGGGGTTACACAAGGTTGTCTTCCTCAGAGTGGTACTTTGCTGGATGCTTGTGATAGGACCCTGGCCACTAATTTGCCCCAGAACAGTTCAGATATTTCTGCCTAACCCTTGGTAAAATATTTACTATGCCTTCTTATCACTTCCCTAGAAGGCTTTGTTGGAGTTGACTGATGCATTAATTCCTTCAGGATCTAAGTCGCTTTTTTTCTACACAGGCCTGGAACATATCCAATAGCACTAAAAATGAAATCTCCCTTTCTCAGTCCATTCTTTTAGACAGACCTGAAACCTCAGCTCCTTCTGGCACCAAGATAGCTGCACAGAGCTGCCCTCCTCTCTCCTGAAGGTGACCACAGCCATTGGTTTGCATGTGGGGAAAAGCATGCCTTAATAAGCTATTTGTAACATCTCCAGAAGCAGAATAAGAATAAATGAGCTTAAGTACATCAAGGGAGAGTCCGGTTAGACACTGGGGAAAGCTTTCTAATGCTACAGTGATGAGGCACGACACAGGTTGCACAAGAAGGCCACAGGACATGTTTAAGGACAATGGAGAAGCATTTGAAAAAGGCAGGTTAGGCCAAGTTGTAGCCAGAGGGCTCATAAGGGTCCCTATACTCYGAGTTTTGCATAGTGCTGCCACCCTGCATCCCACTCCCTTACTATCTAAGCTTTCCATTGGCTCCCTGCTTTCCATCCTTCCTTCTGATGAAGTCCCATTTCTCTCTCCAAAAGTTAAGCATTTTGGTTTTGCTGAACCCTTCTCTGGATTCATATCTTCATTTTGTCCTTCTGTTCCTCTTCTCAGTCTCCTCATATGGGAAGATGCTTATGGTGCAGCTGCAACTACATTATTTGTTACTGCTTCCCCAGTTTTGTTATGTCTCTGCTGCGAGTTTAGCCTGATACTCCAAAGGGTTCAGCAAGGTGCTATCAATGCTGGATCTTGCCCAGTCATGCGAACAAGCAAGCCTTCACTCAGGATTATCACCAAGAAATTCTTTCCCTAGGATAAATGAATGGCTGCTGATGATGAACAGATATAGCCTGCCATTGTCTTGTGCTGTTTGTTAACTATCAGAAAGTTTTCAATTCCATTTAAATAGAATTCCTTACGAAAACCCCTTGTGAGCCAAAACATTAGACAAAGGCCACATTCAACTCTTCTAAAATGTACATGAAAATTGAATTAACATCCAATATGTTATATACAGTACCTGTGCACCAGAGCGGCTCTCAGGCAGGCTGAGACAGAACAATGTCATTATCTGTTCCTCTGAGACCCCTTCTCAAATCGTCACCAACATGAGATCTTTCCATAGCCAGTTCGCTGGAGGATTTATCTGCTGCAGCATGAGGCACAGGCTGAACCCCGTGAGCCCTCAACAGTGCTTTGGCCCCCACAGCACTGTTTCATTCTCTGTAATTGACCCCATGAAGTTAACAGGAATTGAATCCCAGGCCTTTGGCAACAGCAAGGAAGCTCAGACTGTTGGAGCCGGGAATGCCACTTGTCGTTAAACAGCAAGAAATTTTTCTTGCTGGGGCTAGTCACTAGAAAGGGCCATTCACTCATGGTCACACGCACACTAAGGCAACGTCTCACACAATGTTTTTGCAGCTGCTGATTCTTCCCCAGATCGTATGGGTTTGTGGGTGGGTTTCTAGACTTACCTATGCAACTGTGCATAGGAGTTTTCATCATGCACCAGGACACCACAGAGGCACAGACCAACAAGAAATCTCCTCATGACAAGCTGACCCACCATCTTAAAATACTTCCCAATCTGTGATGAAATGCTGGAGCTTTCTGGTGTGAACACACTCTACCAGAATCATTTACTAGTAATTTTTCTTTCTCTTTTCACTAGCTCATTCACATTTATTCAATCACGTTCACCTCTTTTCATCTCTGAACCTGTACTAATGGGTGATATCTGAAATGAGTTGCCCCACGGACACAACTTGGGTTCTGGGGATTCATGGCATTGCAAGATCCAGATGTGAACCCAATACATTATAACTCGGAGCTGATATATGAAAGCTCCATTTTCTGCCCTGACTAAATGGCGCAACATGGGAAGAAGCATTGGCTTCTCTTTACTGAATCTCACCTGGACTTCCATCCAAAATACATCTGCAGACAGTTGCAGAAAGGAAAATCATAGCACCCAGACACAGTTACTCACACATGGGCATAAGGAAGCACAAGGGCAGGTGAACCTCACATCTGCACTCTGTTTGAACTGAGCATTCCTCTTTTCACACACACAGTCACCTGCACCAGGAGGAGGCCCCAGCCAATGCTTAAACAACCATTTTCTGTTTGGGAGGGACAGGAAGAAGAGGGGAAGGAAGAGGGAAAAYAGCAGTCCGTGGCAAGGAGAGTCATGCATCTTGCAATGCTAGAGGTCTCTTTCACTACCTCTCAACCTGAGATTTAACATGTCTTTCCAGCATTGAGGCAACACATAGCCCATGTACTGGTGACTGCCTCCTCCCTGGCTGCCCACAGCGTTATAAGAGACTCAGTTCTCAGCTTRATAGAGCAAAAAACAGAAGAGTCAGTTACTTCTTTGGGTCTTCTTTCCTTGGTGAGGTACCACCTTTCGTTCCCCTCCTTGTCTCCTAACTCAGGCGTCTAACTGAAGGGCGAGGTGGTGGCAGGGGCTGAAGCAGGATGGCAGAGGGGAGAGAACAGGGGGACATGGCTGCCCATCATTTCTCTCCAGAGCCCTGTGCCCCAACATCCTTGCTGCTTAGAGCACCATCTAGCATGTCCTTGCTGACCCCTATTCTTTTATTTGCTTTTTATTACAAAACTCGATACACTGATTACCCTGTTGTCACAGCGCCAGCCATTGTATCTGGCAGTGGAAGAGGAGGATTATCCTTGCTTTAGCATGCAGCTACCCCAAACAAGGATCAGCACATTGTTGTACTAGGCACTGTACAAACAAATAACACAAGCAGAGCTCCCTGCTCTTGGAAGCCCACAGTTTGGGGTTTAGACAATGTATCTCACAGGTGAGTAAACACATGGAGAAAGAGCCAGACAGGAAGGCAGAAACGAGTTAGCTGAGACAGATACATACACCTAAAGCCAGGAGCAGCAGTCTCAGCAGCCAGAGGCAGAAATTGCAACCTGAAGTCATCCCCATTGATCAGAGTTTTTTCAAAAGCACCCCCACGTCTCCATTGCCCAGGGTTTAACCAGGAGCACCACCTGCCTCCATGGATTGGAGTTTTCTGGGAGCACCTTGTGGTCTCCATCAGCCTTTGATCCGACCCTGGAACAGGAAGAGTGTAACCCTCAGGAAATCAGGAAATGTTCTTTTTCTTTCCTTTTCTTTTCTTTTTACTTTT
>NW_028185250.1:536235-547875 GCF_003343005.1 Rhea americana | reverse complement strand
TTTTTGAGGGATGATTTGGGAGCTCAGCATTGAAGGGCCTGTCTTCCACCCAACAAAAGCTAGACCAGAGGGATATATCCTTTGTAAATCAATATGTCAGGAATCTCTTGATTCTACCATCACTTGCTACTAAAGGCCCGTCTTAAAATATCTATTGGTATGCAAAGGTGTCAGTGTCTAGTAAACCCCGCTGTATGCCTGTGTATCCATAAGCCTACTACCCACCAGTGTCAAATTAGGTCCCTTTTTCTGAAAAAGAAGCTTTTYGGAGAGTAGAAGAAAACCACAACATTACTTACCAAAGGAGAAATTTCCTTTAAGTATTTGTCTCACTCAAATTGAAAAAAAAGAGGGGAGCATTTGATTAATAGAATAAGTATTGCCCACTACAACAGAATCATAGCAGTGAAATGTGCTTTCAGGATTAACCGACTTGCAAGCCAAGGGATGGAATGGACAAGGAAGATATTTTTCCTTCCCTCTGTGCTACATTTTTTTCCATTGATGGACAAGTGAGTTGTGGAGCAGTTTGAAATCACTTTCTTCTGGAATATAAAACACTTTCCAGATACAGAAGATTAAGTCTCTTGCTTTGATACCTGTATTTGAAAGACTGACTGACCATAGTAGACTTCTCAGAGTTCTCCATGCAAGTTAAGGTGTCTTTGAAGAGCTTTTCTGGTCATCCAGCAATGGAACAGCAAAATATCTACCCCAGCAGAAACTAAACCAGCTGTAGCAGAGTATGCTTCAGAAAATACCACAGAAGTGAGAAAATGCAACCATGGAAAACAGGAAGCTTCAGAGAGCTCAGATTTCCGGATTGATAGGGAAGCCTTGTGGAGAAGTGAGAGGTTGTGGAAGGTCAGCAGTCTCCAGGTCTAACATGTAGGTTTGATAGAGAGGGACTGAGGCTTGGGAACATTTCTGTTTGTGGAGAAAAAATAATTTTTGCATACAGAACAGATAGGAATGCAAACAAATGAGGTTTATCCAAATCTTGCAGAAATATTTGATATTCACCATCCCTTCAAAGGTCTGAAATTAATCTCTGGCTTGTTTCATTCAGATAAAGCTGACATTCATGGTTTACCAGAAAATAAACCTATCTCCCCAACTTGATTTTTTCCCCTCTGTTTCTTCTGAAATGCTCTAGCTGAATATGTTTGACTCCGGACACATTTTCAAAGGCAAACAGAAGACAGGGCCCTGATGCCCAATGAATGACTGTGTAAGTTAGGTATCTGCCATAAAATTTCTATATTTAAAAGCTTTTCCATGAAAGCACCTTTATCTCTTTGCTGGCCAAATGAAGACCAGGTACTGTTGAAGCTGTTTGAGGGATGCAGTCCACGGAGTGTCAGATCCAAACTGTGATGCAATGCAATAGTTGGGTCATTGAGAAGGAATATGACACAAAATGCTCAGTTTAAATGAAATAAATTATTTAAATAAGACTGAAATAGAAATATCACCTTCTTTGGAAATTTCATCCTGCAGACAGACACAGCTTTTCTAGTAGTTTTTTGAATCTTCTCAGAAATACTGCTTTCACTTGTTCCGGGCCAGATAATTTAAAGTCAAATATGTGCACACCAAAAGATATGTAAGCATTTTAAAATGTAGCTCATTCTCTATGAATGTTTTATGTCTCCAGCTGGATACAGAACAAAATGTAGCTGCCTCACTTGCTGGACAATGCCTTCCTATTTTCACCAGTAAGAGCACCAGTTCCTAGGCGTTCCTGCTGCCAGTCTGGCTTCCTGACCCACAGCTCCATTTCTGATTGAAAGTCCTACTTCTGCAATTGAATTTCTGTCAGGCTGATGGACCCCTGCAAACCCAGTTGGGGTCATGACCTCTGATTTGGAAACAGCAGAGTTAGATGTTAGATGAGGGATTATATTCCCCCCACAYATGTTTTTCCAATCCTTCTCATCTAATGTGTTACTATTTGTATTAACACCAGGCCTGTCAGCTCCTTTTAGTAATTATCTAAAACTTGCAGTTTTGTTGGCATATGATGTTATGGGGTTTCACATAATAATTTCAAATACCATAAAATCATCACTTTTTCTTAAATTAAAAATGGAAAGGCTGAGGTTCCACTTCCCTGCCTCATTCTCCAAGCTCTAACCTCTCTCTTATGCCATGGTCTTTTCTGTAGTCCTCTTTTTACCTGTGTAGTTTTCTCTAATAAATAACATTAAGCCATGTTTAAAAATATATTTACATATTTCAAAAACATAAAAGTAATCTAACTTCTCAAGAAAAGCCACACACACAACTTCTTTTGGCTCAATTTTTACTCAACTTTGTCTCAGTTGTAGTTAGTGGTTTGGCAGATCTTTGTTTATTTTTGGATCAAACACTCACGCCAGGGAACACAAAGGGTCCTGGTATGAAATTCAGAGGAAGACCTCAAAGAGGAGTATTTATTTTTGTTAAAAATAGTTCAGCCCATCTCTATCTGTATTGAATTTGGCAAAAGAATGGGTATGATTTTCATTTTTTTGCAATGCTTCATTTTAAACATTTGATAAAAATAGTCAATAACAAAAAAGCTAGTTTATTTATACTACAATGACAATTTCTTATTCTGCTGTTCAAGTCCTCGATGACAAATATAGGCTATGGGGATGGCATGTTTAGAGGAAAATCAGAAGACTTTTCCTTCTCACTTCCACTAAACTGAACGTCTAACCAAAAGTCTGTCAACCTCTTCATCTGAAATCTCCTCTCTTTCTCCTTTCCCTACAGCATGACCAATCCCATCTTCACACATGTTTCCATGCTCATTTCTATGCTGGAAACTTTCTCAATTACCTTGTATTTCTCTCCGGAGGATTTATTTCCATGACTTTTGCATTCCCATTAGCTAGTATCCTACCAAAGAGCATAGCCCTGGGCTTAGTTTAAGAAGAGTAACTCTTAAGTTTTAATTTATTCCTAGGTCATATTTTTCACTGCTTAACATGTCCTGCTCTTGACATCCTTGGCACCTGCTAATAATACCATGAAGGATGTGGTGGAGAAAGCGCTTCTTGTGGAGAACAGAAGGTGTTCTTCCGAGCAAGCACTGGCAACTAGAGCTTCGGCCCATACATGCTTTCCATCAGGGCCCTCTCAATGTCCTGGTCTCTGCCATCAGCTGTGAAAAATCACCAAAGAACCAGGTAATCATGCAGATTTACACCTCTTAAGGACATAAGCTAGTAGCCAGAAGAGCTACAGTTTAGTTCAGTATATAGCTTTTCGGACATCCATATTTGACTTCAAGTTACTARAAAGTTAGCAGTTCTGTCAGATAGAGCTAAGAAAACTCAGCCTCCATGATCAGCAGTGACTAGAAATTGTAATCCTACATAGGACTATGAAGGATTGTGCTATATAGGACCATGCAAGATTGTGTATGGTGCTGTACAAACACAGTAGAACAAAAGGTAATCCTTGCCCTGAAGGGTTTCAATGAGAGAAGAAAAGATTCTTTGCAAAAAAAAAGCCTCACCCCAAACATTCAAGTGTACACTAATGAGTCATCTGGCCAAATGTTGTAGTGGTACCTGAAAAAGAGGTGGTTTCTCAGGCCTGTAGTAAAAAATTTCCTGCTACAGGGTATTTAGCGCATTTGAACTGCAGTATGAGGCAGGACATACATTTAAAAAATGACCCAAATGCTTCTTTCCTAGGAGCCTGCTGTATGCAGCATCTGATGCCATGACCAGCACATTAGACCTATACTGGTGGGTGTGGAATACATCAGGAAATCACTATGTATATTTTTAGGCCACTTCAGTTCTGGCAGTATATACCCTGAGATTTCAGTTAGTCAGCTTCCAGCTATACCATCTTAAGCTATGCTGAAGGAAATGGATATACTCTTTCATTTGATACTTTCCACAATAAAGCCAGGGAATTTCTCATAAATCACATCCTTGCTAGAACAAACTGTGAGGTTGGAGAAGGGATAATGGCAACAACTTTGATTTATTTTTCTTCACCCAGCTTACATTTCTGATCCTCACAAGAGGACCTAGAAACAGCAAAAACTTTCCATAATGTAATGCAGTCATCCAGACAAATGAAAACCACAGGTTCAGCAAAGAGATCCCGCCTTTCTCCACCATGCAGAAAGTTATTTCTTTTTCCCAGGAAGTATATTCAACAGTAGACCATGCACATTACACAAAGGGAAGATCACGTTTCCTTTCACCCTCCAGGTTCCTTTTGTTAATTATAATTATAAGCCAACACTTAGCCTTGGAGTCACATGTCTACTGGTGAGAGATGGGCTCTGTCTMTAATCCCAGTCCTCCTCTCCCATTATTGTTTCATTGACTACTATTGACTTTATAGTGTGGCTGGAAGCCAGAAATGAATGAGAAAATTGGAATGGTAAAACTGGTGGGGCAAGTTTCCCTGGCCAATGTTGCAACAGGCAAAAAAAAATAAATAAATTAAATAATGCTGTTTATCAACAGTCAGGATCCAACCCTTCTACGGTCACTGTGCATATATGTCACAGGTTGAGGACAATGGCCGCAAAAACCTCCTCAAGCCTTGGAAGTGCAATTCCATTTTCATGGATATTTTTCACAGCTGACATTCACCCAGGCTTACATAGCTTCTAGACTCAGCACRAAATGCTGAATTGAAACAAACAGATCCCCAAACTCATTTTTCAAATCAGATCTTCAGATTACATCTTCAGACACCACTAATTAATCAGGACAGTGAAGGAAAGTCTCCAGGAAGGACTTCCTACCATGAGGGAATTACTGAAATGTTCCATTCTGGAAAGGACTGCTAGAATGGGGCAAAGAAAATTACTCTATGCTCTGATCTTGCTGTCATCATTCAAGGAACTAGATTCTCAAGCTATATATTTAGATCCTTAATATTGGAGTTATATTTAAATACACGACTAGAGACTCTTTTCCAGGATCTTCCCTGGATTTTTTAGAGACCTATGCTTAGCCTGATCTACTACATCCCTCTTGGAGGGAGGGTTTCGATTCTGCAAGCAGAGGATATAGATATGTCATGTGCATGCACCATTATCAGAGTTAGCAGCACTGTAATCTCATGTGCGTACACTGAGATATACAACACTAGAACAACCTCCCTGTTCACATGCAGTTTGCCTATACATCACTGGCTCTGCTCCATGATAGGTAGCAAGGATGCCCCACAGGTGACACCTATAGGGTCTCGTCTTGCTGACATTTCAAGTAAACTATCCTCTTTTATCTCCTTGATACAGGGAGTTGCTACCCCAAGGTGTCTAGTGGTTTACTGCAGTGATATGTTATCTCTTTAGATTAAATAGAGTGGGCTGAGGGTAAGGATTTCCCATCTGCTTGACAAGGGGGACTTCTGAGTCTGGGTCAGAGAAGACAGGGAGCTGAAGACAAAAAAAATATCCCCTTTGGCTGAAAGTGAAAGGATCCACCTTGGGAAAGGCAACTGTCAAGCTGAGCATGAACACATTGTCTCCCAGTAGAAACAGCAGAGTGGTACAAAAAGTGACAATACAGCTCTCAACAAATATATCAGGAAACAATGTAGATTTTCAGCAAACTGTTCAGTCAGACAAACAAAACCACTTCCAGTGCGGCCTGAGTCTGCTTCTCTCTGGAAATTATGCCCTCTTAAAGGCAATTTGCATTACTTACCCCAAAATGAACTTACGTGAAGTGTCTTTTGAAATCTAAGGCTTTCCTAACACAACAGCAACCAATGATCCAAGCAAATTTTATGATCTTCAGGATAATTTAATCAGAGAGATATATGATGCTAGTCTTAGGATATAGTTATCCTTGCAGTATTAACAACCACAAGTGACAATCTCTCAATTCAAAGAATTGCTTCCCAGCAATTTCATATTTGACCTGGTCTTGAAGGATAAGAGAAGCTGATCAATGACCAGATTAGTGATTACTTAGGCTCAAGTAATCATAACCTGATTGTACTTGTTGTATTTAAGCAAAGTGAATCCCAGTTCAGTACTTTATGTAGATGGCAGTAAGTACTGCTTGTGGATACGTAGGGCAAGTTCCACAAAGCTGAGAGTGGTTGGAAAAAAGCGCTTCAAACCAAAAAAACAATAATCAGAAACTTGTTCAGGGACATGCTGGTGGTAACTCTGTGAAATGAACTAAGATATTCTTGAACTCACCAAGGAAATCAAATTGCGAAATGGATGAAGACATTGGCATGAAGAAAATGGGGTGGGAAGCCATATCCCTAGAGAAGATAACAGGAATAACTGTACAATAGATACTGGATTGTGCATTCTTCTAGTAAGTTTCATTGATGACTACAAATAGGGAAATTCATGACTCAGCAGCATGCAGAGCAGCACAGACTGTGGAAGATTTGGGGGGCTTTTAGAAAGCAGCCAAAGTTAGGTTCAAATAACCTACCAACAATCCTTTTAGTCCCATCAGTGACAGAATGCAAGGATGAACTATTGTTTAGCTGGTGCAGGTGAAGCTGAAGGCTGCAGGCTACTAGGTCACATCCCCTATAAATAGGATGACAGGCATATTGCTAGTGAGGGAAAACTAATCTTCCTAGCCTTAACCTAGCAGTAATCAAGGCATTACGCAATGCAAAAACTATAGGTTAAAGGACTACAAACAAGCTTGGTGTGTTGCAAAATGATTTAACTATGTGAAAAAGAATGTGAAGAGAGAAGATGTTTTCCATTTGCTTTCATGTAGACATTGGGTGTCTGGGTAGCAGGCAAAAGGAATTGGAAATTCTTATTAGTGAGAAGAAATGCGATATAATCAGCATTACTGAAACCTGCTGGTTTCAATTTGCATGATTGGAATGTTAAAATAACTGGTTATAACCTGCTTAGGAAAGATAGAGTTGGTGAAAAAGGACCGTGTGAATCATACCATAAAATCATGCCAGAGAATAGGAATTACTCCACAAGATTCCTCTGAAATGCATGTTAAGAAACACTGTGTTAGAGGGAACTTCCATATGCTGGAAGCTCCACATATCCACTGACAAAACATACTGAGAATCTGGGAAAACTATAGGCTATTTTCTAACACAAGGAGCCATCATGTGGCAACTCTTCTGGACTTCATTCTGACAAAGATGAATTAACTACTGGGCTGAGAGTTGACGGTTGTCAAGGGAACAGTGAGGATGACCTGATTATATTCAATATGGACAAATAGAGGGCTGTCCCTAACAGTTCTATATGCACAGTGACTTCAAAAGAGCTAATTTCTCAAACATGAAGAAAAATAGGAATTCACTGTGAAGAAAAATCAAGACAAGGAAAAAGGAGAATGAAAGTAGGAATGTTAAGGAAAGTTCYGCTGAAGTCAGTAAATGGATGAGAAAATAATTGGTTTTTAAAACTTCAGAAAAATGATAATTTTTCATAGCCAGTAGAACCCAGGGCAACCAGAAGGACATTTTCAAAAAGATATTCACAACAAAAGAAACTGCAGTAATCATTTAGGCTGGTTACACGATGAAGATAGTAAAAGCATGAATGATGATGTGGAGAGGCAAAAGTGGTTCAGTAAATAGTCCCGCTTTAGTATTTGCTGCTATACACCCCACAATGATTAAATAGCTTTGAAGCCCACTGGTAACAACAGAAGAAGTTAAACATCTGTTAAAGGCAAAGCTTTTCTAAATCAGCAGGCCTGCATTCAGAAATCATAAAATTTTTAGCTGAGGCCTGTTGGGACTAATTTTGAAAGTGTCTTGTGAAATAGGAGATTCCAAAAAATGGAAGGAACACTAACACTATGGTTCAGACAAGACAAGGTGGATGAGCAAGGTACTTATAGATCACTTACCCTAACTCTAGTCCAAGCAAAATGGAAAAACTGACACAGGCCTCTGCTGATAAAGGAAAAAAAAAAGTCAGAAAAGCAATTAATTCTGATAACATGCTATTGTGGAAAATATGTCTCATCAAACAAATGTAATTGCACTCTTTTGATGAGATTACAGGAATGGCCAGTAAAGTCACTAGTCAACTGCAATGTGATAGTCCTTGATGAAGTATCTTCGTTAGCACCAGATAACAGTCTGATTACAAATTAGCATAATCAAATATCAAGAAAGCACAGGTGAAATGACATAGAGAACAAGTGACTGACAGATTTAAAGTAGCTGTAAACAGGGAGTTCTTCCTGAAATAGGATGTGTTGCTCGTGAGATTGGTACTAGGCTCTGTGCTGGTCAACATTTTCATCAGTGAGCTGGAAGCTTGAAATTGTCACTGATAATAATTTGTTGATGACACAAAGATTGGCAGATGGGTAAACAATGTTAAAGGCATGGCAGTCATACTGATTGACTGTTGCTTGATAAATTAGGCCCTTCAAACAACACATGTTTAATGAAGAAAATGCTAGTATATGCATCTAGGAACAAGGAATACAAGCCATTCATACAACCCAGGGATGACATTCTGGAAAGGGATGATTCTGAAAAGGATTAAGCAGAAGGAGAGAACAGTTGAACCTATCAAGTCTGGGACTCTCTTAGAGCTAATACAATCCTGTGAGGTATAAATAAGGCTCATAGGAGAAGGTAGTCTTTATGTGGCATCAATGAAAAAATGCCAGAATGCTGCAGTCAATTCTCTTCGCAGTTTTTAGAAGATTCTTGAAACTTGAGGGAGGGAAGTCACAGAAGAGATGCATAGATGCTTCCACAATTCGAGAAAAATTTCTTACTGAGTGAGACTTAGAATAACAGAAGAAAATAGACTGGAAGAGATCTTTTCAGGCTACTTCAAAACTGGATCAAGTTGATTAAAGCCTTTTCCAGTAAAGTTCTGAAAATTTTGATTGATCTCCAGTACTTTACCACTCTCCATAGGGATAATTTTCTCCTTATGTCCAGTCAGAGCATTCCCTTGCTGCAATTTGTGCATGTTGCCCCTTGTCCCTCTATAGTGCCTCTTCATGAGGAGTTTGGCTTTACCCACCCAGTAGGTAGTGGAAACAACAAGCAGCTACCCCTTAGCTTTTGCTTCTCCGGGCTGAGCAATCCCAGTTATCTAAACCTTCCCTTGCATACCTTATGTCCCAGCTGCCAGTTATTTTAGTAGTCTCCTGACAGACTCTCTCCAGTCTACCAGTAACTTACAGAGCTCCATTTGTTTGAGAAAAGATTTAAAAGTCTCTGCAAGCTAGAAGGAAAGGAAGATGATGGCCTTAGTAAGCTGAAGGCAGATAAATTGGATGACAGGGTGGATGCTTAACTACTAAGCAGTCAGCCCTGGTTCTGCATTATCCATCTCTTCATGTCTTCAAATCAAGGCCATAAACCCATCTGAGTGTTATTTCTAAGCCAAACAACACAAGCATGCCAAGGCTCGAGTTCATTGATAAAAATACTACMTAGTGGAAGACCCAGAGTTGATGTCTTGAGGAATAGGTGATGTCTCTAGGAAATAGGTGAGCATGATAACTCTTTATCAAAATGACACTTGAAAGCCCATTCATTCATTTGCTGTTAATTAGTTTCATTCATCCTTAGAAAAGTGTCTACGTTAGGCATGACAAATTGCCATCTGAAAAAGCCGGTCTGAAAAAGCCATCTGAAAAAGTTTAAAGGAAGGCGAGAAAAACTAGCTCAGACTAGGTGCATAATTATAGATAGCTAGTTAGGCTATATGAATCTCACACTTGGAAAATGAACTGAAATTTCTATTGGACTCTGTGAAAAAAGAAAGGAAAGGGATGTTTTAATTGATATCTTTAGAGGACAAGAAATTTGACAATTATCAGATGGACTAAAAAGTCTGTGAAAGAAAAGCAAAATCTAATGTCTGGTGAATCAACAGGCAAGCTGGAAGTGAGGCAGCAGTCAGCTAGCAGCTAGAGCAATGCACTAAGGACTGTCATGAGTTCTCCACCGTGGACAATCTTTCAACCAAGGCTGCCTGTTTCCTAAAAGCTTCTCTGTAATCCAAGCAAATGCAAATTCAGGATTGCTCTGTAGCTCGTGTTATGCATGAAGATAAAATAARTGAATCCCTTCTGACTTCAAAACCCTATTAACCTCCTTATGCCATTACTGTAACCTCTGTGGTTCATAGCTTGAGAACGTCTCCTTCTGCATCAGCTTTTACCAACAGAATAATTAAGCATTGCTAGAGTGCAATTGCCTGTCTGTTTCTCACAAGCTCACAAGTTGTATCAACACCTGACGGCTCTGAAGAAGGCAAATCATCGTCCAATGATACTAACCAGAAGTAGAGATGGCCACAGAAACACAACAGTTTCATATTGCCTATGGCACGATTTTCCATTTCCATTTGGCTTTTGTGAGACAACGGTCTACCTGCTTTGACTGACAGATGTTGGCTAGGAAATGTGAATAGGAGGCTTCGTTAAACTGCATAACAAGAAGTGAGCCATCCRCTCAGCATCCTAGAAGCTAACTCTGCATCTCTTCAACACTACATAATGATGCCCAGGCTGAAATGGAGACTTTAGGCTTGGCAGGAGGAAGTCGGGCATTTTATATCCAAGTTTAGAGCTCTGCTAATTGATTGTCTGGACGTGTATTTCCTACTCAGTAAACAGGTGTTTTTAAAGAGCTCACTCAGTGAAGGTTCACTACAGAAATTTGCTACATGTCTCCAGGAGAAGGTCAGAATATCACTGAGGTTTCACTTAAAAAATCCCTTGCTATTGCTGGAGAGCATAGCACTGGCCATTACTTAAATTAGTCTTGCTTTCTTGCTCTTTGCATGTGTGGGTTTTGGTCTTTTGTTATATTAGTTACAGGTCTATTTCTAAAGGATTAGTTTTACATTATTGAAAGCTGCCTCTGTGGCTATATCTGGTGGTGCACAGAGGATGTCTGGTGGCGCTAGATTACATCCGCTCCTCCTGAAGATGGCATGAGTTGGCTAGTTGTCCAGGATCATCGAAAACTAGATGATGATCATGAAGTGCCCTCCGGATCAGATGCTATTACACTGCGATGCTCCAGCAACCCCCTCTCTTGCCAGGACCAGCATTTCAGTCTGTAACCTCACTTTCTTCTCTTGGTAAAGGGGTTGGATGGCTACTGAACCAGGCTTTATCTCAGAGAGACTCTGGTAACTGCAGAATAATATGTATCAGAGAAAGTTGATCAGGTAGAACAAGAAACTTATATTGCTAGCTCTAACCTATATATCGGGAAGTGGTGATTCATATACAGTGTTATGGAAAACCATGCAATAAAGCCAGTACCCAGTGTTTTATACACAACAGAGCTAACTACACACATCTTTTATTTACAGCTTTTGTAAACATTTGGCCCTCCTTTTATGAGGACTAGCATACAAATTCTTACTGTGTCAGGGCTGTTCTGCTAGGCTTTTCAGTGGGACATATTCAGAACAATGATAGCTGGAAAATAACCATTATATCCCAAATCTGCACTAAACCATAGKCTCACTCAGCTTAAAGAGGTGACTTTGTTTTCCTCACAATCTGGTTTTGATGTTCTTTTTCTCCTTCCTTTTAGGCAAAGCTCTCCACCCCAGAAGGCAGGCAAGCAGCCAATCCACCTCTCTGCCCCACTCCAAAATAAATGTTTGACTCTAAAGAATGCACAAAAGGGAACTGTGAAAGGCATAGATGGTTCACA
>NW_028185250.1:427655-536201 GCF_003343005.1 Rhea americana | reverse complement strand
AAAAAAAAAAAATTATTTTTTTATTTCAAGAGGGTTTTTTGTGTGTTTTCTACAGCACACTCTACTTTGTTCCGCTCAGGTTCTTATACCATGGCTCAGCCTGACAGTCTGACACGTCAGAGAACAACTGCCAGACAAATAGACATGATACACTAAAAATGCCACATGCCTTTCCTGTGTTGCATTCCTCCTCTGATGAAAACAACACACTGTCGTCTGATAAAACAAGCACTGCACTGAGAGATTTGTCCAAAACAGTGGATACCTCTGTTGTAGATCTGAAATGTTACTTGTTAGATCCATATGCAGGATTATGAAGATCTCATATATCTCCACCCAAGACCATATTGTTAGCTGGAAAATATCAATTCAAATACCATGAGTATAGCAGAGAGAGAATGATTTGCAGCAGCCAAGCGTGTAAATCTCCGGTGCACAAATCAGTGTACATGGGGATCAAATGCTGTGCTTGTTCTGTGCAGTTCAAGGTGTCTTCACTCACCGACAGTCATTCACTGGCCCTCTTTCTTGCTCTGAACTGGTGTGTCTCACCAAATTGACACCATTAGAAGACTAGGAACTATTGGGCTTGAATGGCCATTGTGTCCCGTCTTTGTTACTAGTCTTACAGACATACAAACCAAAGTGCACGCTAGGAACGTGAACTTCTCAGCCAAGCAGGCACCAGTCCCAATGCACAGAGAGGAGATGTGGAGTCCTTGTAGACTGACTCATTTCCAAACACACTCTGCAAGGGTGCAATCTAGGCTATGGTGCAGTACAGCACAGGAAGGGTGTACCTCACACAGTCTATCAGTGCTAAGAGAGGCTCTTGCAAACCTAATGTTGCATCTGTGGATGGTCAGTTCCTGGATGGCTCAGATCCAGACTCCCTCACTAATAAAGCATGCAGAGATATTGAAACTCCAGCTGTTGTGCCCAGATTCCACTGTCTGCTGCAAAGAAAGACAGATTGCTCACAAAAGGGAAATGTGAGTGATTGGCCATAGAGATCTGTTCTCCTCAATTCATTAAATATTTCCATGTGCTCCATTCCAAAATATTGATGTGCCAAGCCTTGAGAGTTTTATATTTAGCAAGGAACATAAATCACAGAGGTGGGGGGCAGCTTCTGTAATGTTTCCTGTCTTATTGACTGTACCACTAATAGCTCAGAGAGCCATGTGAATTGGATGGTGAGCACAACAGTGCAACCAGAAAAACAGCCATTTACCTCTAGTATAGACTGGGAAGTGCTTTTTGATGATAGGTTCTCTGGGCCCTGTGGATTTCCCCAGATTTGTGCTGTAGATCTGGATGTAGACTCCCTGTCACTCATTCATTCAAAGAGTAGCCATCAGGCAGAAGGAAAAGCAAGATGGAAGGGTAGGAAGGTGCTGAGAGGCGCTCCTGGGGTTACTCCACCTTTGTTGGAGACCCAGCAGATGTACTGCTGGTGCAGGCACTTGGCAGTGCTGTAAGGCTGGCTCACCACAGGGATGCACAGAGGTTTGCTGCATCCTTTTAGACACCATGGCGTATGTCCCAGGGTAGAAAGTGAAAAAGAAGTCAGATGGCTGGGCCCTTTTCTCTTTTTCTCTTTTTCTGCCCTCTTTGCCATTTGCTTGTTTTCTCAGCTAAGAAACCTCATGTAGGTCATATTCCTTTTAGTTGTAGGTGGCCTGTAAATTCAGCACTCGGGATAAATAGTCAGAGAGCTGGGGAATGCTCAGATGAACTGCAGCAACCTTTTCCTGACTGGAAGGGCTGTAAGCCTTCCTGACATATTCAAAACTCATGCAGTGGTGTGCTATTGCAAGGAAGACTTGAGGAACCCCCTGGCTTTGTAATTCATTGTTCTATGCCTCTGAATAACTCAGTATTTGGTTAAATAATAATGATTTGTATTCCTGAAGTTCCATCCATCTAAAGGCCAAGAATCAGTTTACCAGCATCAAAGCATCTGTCCTCTTGAATTGAGTTTTGGACCCAATTGTTTTTCTTAAAATCCTCATTCTGACAGATTCCCCCTCCAGCAGCTTGCCTTGGCCTTTAAAAATTCTTTTTAAGCAGAATCTGAGAAAGTCTTTCCTGCTTCTCTCTTGAATTTATAGCAAAGCTTGCCAAAAGGGAAGAAGTGTGCATCCAAAACAATGACAGTAACACGCACAAGGTCATTCGAAATGCAAGGAGTGAACAGCCTGAAGAAGATGATAACTTGTTTATTCACAAAGCTTGTTCACTTAAGGCTAGATTACAATTTTAGCAATAGGAGGGACACAGTTTCAGACAGATGCATTTGTGAGCTGGCATGTCCCTCGGAGAACCACATTGTGACTCTATAGAAAGAAGCACTCTCATCACAGAAGTAAACACAACTCTACCAGGCTTGAAGATCTGCCTATGAGGCTGACTTCACAAGAACTCCACCATGGGACTACAATTCCGTAATGTTATTGCATTCAGTTATCTGAGATTTAACAAAGTCTCTGTTCTCCTTAGGTCTGTTGAAAAAAATGCCTTTCCATGATTTCCCAAATCTCTGGAGYTTTTCTGACTCCCCCCTCTTGCCTATGTTCTTCTTCACCCTGCGGTCCTGCCAGGGCTATCAGCAGAGCTTCTCTAGGTATTAATGTATGAGTGTTCTTTTGCAACTGAGAGTAATAATCCTTCCTGGACCTGAGAAAATTTGCCTGTGGTTGGTTACAATAAGGGTTTTGTCAAGCCCATTTTCTTTTGTTGCTTTTATTGTGCCCAGTCCTTACTTTATTTTAGAGCTAATTACCCATACAGTGACAGCATCCACTGTAAGAGTGTCTATAGGGCATGGCTTCTTTGTCTGTAATGTACCCAAAACTTACATCRGTTGGCGGATTGACAGAACAGCGCACTCTGGATACCCTTCTATTGTGCAATGGGATTTTATTCCATTTACTTTCCGTGAACTCTGTTAACATTATGCAGGGTTTTGTTTGCGCTTCTGTGTCTATTTTAAAATGACACACCTTGTGGACTTCTGTCATTCAAAATTTTACAAATACTTCACCCTGATCTTTTTATGACATGTTGACTACCGAAGCTAGCAACAACACTTTTTCATTGTTTTCTCCTTCTCTCTTGCCTCTGGCAGAACTTATTTAACTCCTTCTGTGGTAATTAATCTCTCTTTTGCAGACTTTCCTTACCACAGATCTAAAAAGACATCTACCACACACCTATGATCTCATAAAACTTGCTATTCTAATCCTTCACTGCAGCCATATTTTTGTAGCAATGCCTTTCACGTGGCCACTAGCTTTCCTGGGTTTTACATTCTCACACCATTAAGCAGGGATTGTTATCTGTATTACTGCTGTGAAAGGAACCTTAGGAGTTTGGACCCCGTGGTGCTGAGAGTTGCATAAAACCAGACTGGAGCAACGATCCCTGATCCCAGAGAGCTAAGAAATCTTTTTTTGGCTCCTGTTATGTTTTAATGTCTTGACATAACTTTAATAATAATAATAATACAAAAAAATCACAGAGACCAGACTAAAAGCTTCCACTAGAGGCATTTCTCTGGGTACTTTGTGTCTCTGTGTTTATTTGTACAGTTCCACACTCCTGAGTGTGTTACGGCTGTCAGAGGACCAACTTGTCATTCACAGTCTAACAAAAGGAAGCAACTGCTCCTCCTACCCCATATAAGATGATTTTCTGTGTTTACAGGCATTTTCCAGGACAATCATGTAACAGGGAAGGTTATCCTCTTTCTACTGAGACTTTTTCACTGGGGATTTATGTTCTGTAATATATAGTCCTGCCACCCACAAACATTTAAAAACACAGCTCTGGCACCAAAGGCATGCATTTGGGTAGAAATAATAAGATTTTTAAAATATATTTGGAGAGGGGGCATTTTTCATTTTGATACTGGAATTAAGAGGAGTTCAAAGTATCCAACTTTCTTCCAGATCTCCAAGGGTTAGAAGCATTCATTTGAAAATGTGAGTTGAGATAATCTCATGATTTAGCAAAACCATTGCCTGACAATACACCTGATGCTGAGACACCCATTGCTTTCTGATGACATAAAAGGAGTTGCTGGAGGAACGGAAGAGGGTGCTGTCAGCTTCAGGTAAGACTCATTCGACAAAACTGRTAATAGCCCAGACACTCTGTAAGCAAAATCTCTCTGGAAGAATGATGGAAAGAAAGCAGGAGAAGTAAGTTCAGCTCCTCCTGTAGCAGGACAGAAAGATTTCTTCTAATACCTTCCCACAGTGGCTCAGATCTAGCTCCATGGTCATATTATCTCCCTGAGAGATCCATATCTCATTTGGAATAATCTGTGGCAAAGGAARTGGTGATTACCAGACTGGCACTCACTATGGACAGAGACACCAGCAATCCTGCATGATGTCTGAAGGCTGGAATTGATCCCACAGCTTTGCAGAGGAACTCGCCTGCATGCACAGAGGAGCCCACAGGCAATTGACAACGAGATCCTCTTGGACACAGGAGAAGGAGGAGAGAAAAGGAAGGGGAAGAGAGGTTTATTTTTTCAGAGAAATGATAGCAGAGCAGGCAGTCAACTCCAGCAACACTTGGCACTCCCAGGCCCTCGTTCAGCAGCTCAGGCCCCCARGTGAGGCATACAGGGCAGGATGAGCCAAGCACAGTGAGCGCAGACCCCACAGAGGCTGCTCTGGCTCCCTGCTCTGAATACTGAATATTACATGCAGAGTCCAGCCTCAAGGATGGAGGCCTTGTTTGGCAACAGATGCCCAAAGGCGCTGCATGGCATATTAAGCATCATGTAGGCATGTGATTCTAAGTCGCTGGCAGCATCCCAGCAGAGTCATATTCCCATTGCATTCTTTGGATATCTCCCAGCCACTGGCTTGAGAAAGTCACTAACCTTAGTATGCTTCATTGTTCTGGCAGGTCCAGAGGGTGTCTCGTGATTTCCACTGACCACTGCGCGTGCATTTATGCAGGTCATCCCAGAGACAGCTGAGGAGCTCGCTCGTGTCTCCATGGCATTCCCTAGCACTCACCACCAGGGGTGCAATGTGGCTGGACAAGGGGTCTTTCTAGCCACAGCTTGTAATCATCACTTCCACCAACACCTTCTCATGAGAGGGAGGAGAAGAGCAGTGGGCAGACTGACACGATCTTGGAGTTGATCATCTGCAGTGTTTAGACAGAGGATCATCCGAGGGGGCCCAAGCCAGGGGACCATGATAGCAGGAGCTGGCAGCAGGCAAATCATGCCTGAAGAGCACATCACAATACTATGGGCAGCAGGCTGCATGCTCCCAAGGCCTGGATAATAGTAAAATTCAGTGCAGGAGGRTCACCAACACTTCAAAAGAGGAAGAATTTGTAAAACGTGAAGGGTTCAAAACCATGATAGCTCCCAGTCAGACTGAGAAGGCCAGACTGCCTGTGATCCTCTACCTCTGAACACACCAGGTGCCTGGGTACCATGGCAAGGGCAATGACAATAGCACACAGACATGCTTTCTGCTCTTCAGCTTTTCTGCCAGCAGGGCTGGCCTGGCTATGTGAAAACATGAGCCAGAATGCTTTTTAGGGGCTGTTTACCTTGGACTCAAAGCCACAAGCCTCCTTTGTAGCCTGCGGCTTTGCCACACAACAATCCACACACTTTTTCTCCCTAGGAACGTGGGTTGCTGATGTATCCAAGATCCTTCCCCAGATGTCTTGCCAGCCTCCTCATCCTTTTGCCAGAGCACTTATTGAAATAATAGAAAATAATCAAGCATGGTTTCTGGGCTGCTGCTGGGGCACAGGTCTGCCACTTTGCAGACAGAACCTGAGGGTTTCTCCTAAACTCAGCCGCACAGGAATAAAATCCCTTTATATCAGCCCAATTCACTTTCTGGCTCTAAAAACAACAGGACTGATTCTTTCAAGAGTCTGAATCAGCCAGGGTAATTGGGCACACTGTGCTAGGGGTATCTCTAAGGATGGGAAAAGGGGAGCAGGAAAAGTAAGCTTAGTCTCCAAGTAGGAAGAAGGGCTGAGATGTGAGCATGGTCAGGGTGGCTGAGTTCAATATCTCACCGGGCATATGCCATAGGCAGCACTCCTCTGGAGCAGGAATGATCACAGCCATGCTGCCATGCTGGTACATCCACACTCAAGGATTGYTTCTGAAACAGGTATAAAATAGGAATCCCCCCCAAAATTCCTATTTTTCTCTAAAATGAGRTGATTGACTTGGTGTGAAACTATCCTGGATAAGGAAAGAGAGGTCTGTTTTAATGGCTGGTAGGCATCAATCCCATGTGCTTGCTATTGCAGTGAGGAGTCTGAGGGCAGTATACTCCTGTATTCTGTGGTTKCACTACAGCATGCAGGTGCCATGTGCTATGAGCAGGCCCAAGACCTCAGGCAGAAGCCTTTGGTRACAACTGACAGGCAGTGAATCACTGAGGCCAGAGGATGGACCAAGAAAGAATGGGAGAAGGAGCTGCTTCTGTTTATTTGAAGTATGGAGAGGGGAAGATCTGGATGACAGTGAGAAGACCTAAAGAGCTTCAGTGACAATGAAGACAGCACTATGAGCAGCTGTGGAGAGAATTTTATCCTCCAGCCTGATGGAAGGCCCTTGACATGAAACATCCACTTTCACAGTTCAGGGAAGAGGAGAGCTGTCAACTAGAAACTGAAACAGCTAATTCATGGGTCTGATGGAAAAGGGAAGAAAGGAGCTCTACAGACAAGATAAGATTTGCAAGCACACAAAAGATAGCTTGATGGACAGATCATTAGATGTGGAGGGTGAAGAACACCTGAAGAAGACACTGAGGAAAATACCAGCTAGTGGAGGAACACTGGCATGGAGAAAAAGGATTGCTGGAGGTGCGGGTGGGTACAGAGGACTTTACCTCAGATAAGAACAGAAGTGATGGCAGCAGCCACGGACAGAAGCATTGCTGAGAGAATGAAAGAGAGGGCAAGAACAAGCTGACTTAGACTGGGATGATGGACCATTTCTAACTCTTCATCATATCCTATTATCTAACAATTTTATTTGTACTGATTTGATTTATGGAGACAGGAAATGCTTCTCTTTTCATAGCWTTATTACATTTTTATGAGTTATTAATAAAATGACTGTAGGCTCCCATGTGTCTGTTACTATTAAACTCTTTATGAGCTTGGAACAGCAGGATGAAGTTCAGTGATATTCAAACTACACAGGGTACCAGAGACTTCTCCCTTGCTTCTTTTTTAATGTGCAATAAATAGATGTTACAATTACAACAGTAATGGAAAATATCCAGGACACTTGCAGAAAGAAGGTACAGTTTAATTTTATCAAACTGCTTGATATAAAATGAAACTCAAATATACTGATAATATATATTGCAAGATAATATTCCAGCTGAAATGAAATTACTGATATATCATGTTGAAGAGGCTCTCTGCTGTCTTTGAAGATATGCAGAAAGAGAAAGACTAGTGTCTCACATTTCCTGAAAAATGTGGATTGGAAAATTCACTATAAACTTGAGATTCTTTAGTGCAATAAAGCAGAGAGGAACCAAATAGCAAGTAGTCAACCAGTCAATCTACAGGAACAAGGAGGGTTAGGACCAGTTATTATATACAGAAAAGGGCATCTTGATTAGAGACATTCAYGATGAGGCTATCTGTTTCTTCTGCGATTTGGGTAACACTTGATAAATCAAATAGCATGAAAGACAGAGAGGAGTTAAGKTGGTGGGAAAGGGGATGTTTTTCCAGCACAGAAAGTGTGCACAGTGTCCAATTAGAGTTTTACATAGAAATAGCTACATTAAAAAAATATGTATCTAGTGAAGTCAGTCACTCAGAAGTTAGGGCCTGCAAAATTCACTTTGCTTGTGCAATCTGGGTTCAAAAACTTGAGCATATGGTATTGTACAGCACTTAATTTCATGATCACGTACTCTTTTTCCATAAGGCTTCTACTGGTTTAACTATATACGTAGGCATTCAGTTCTGCTTTTAGTCTTCCTTACCCAGTGTGTGGCCTGCAGGCCTGTTTTCCACACACAGCACTGTAAATAGTATTACTGAATTTCCTCAGGCTCTCACCCTCAAATGAGAGATCTTCAAAAAATTAATGCATGTATCTTTATAGCATAGCTGGGAGAGGGAATGGTGTAGCCCCTTAATAAAACAAGGAAGCTGAAAGTGGGATTAAATTGCCAGAAGTTTCCCACTGTTTGTATATGCCAAAATGATGGCACCCAGGGATTAATTTCCCAAAGCTGTTGGCAAACTTTCAATGTTTTATACATTTAGAGTACAGATTCCACTGATTTCCCTTCTAGGTGCACGTGCTCAGGATTTCTGCAAACGTTATCGACATGAAAAACATAKCATATTGTAAATGACAACCAGAGAAGGTCTGGTCTGAATGAACCGTGCCGTCACCCAAACAGAAAAGTGAGCATCTGTTTCTCCAGCATGGCATCCCTCTGCTTTACGTACAATGCTACTCCTGCCGTGGCAATGCCAAGGCAATGCCTTGATGACACTCCTGCCAACATCAGTGCCATTCAAGGCAAGTAACCTAAAGCAGCTTTCTTCTGCACAGACTAATTCTTTCCCAGATCTGTCACCTCTGCGTGTTGAAGGAGGCAGAAGTCGTATCAGAATATAGTACGCACTCATATAACCAGAGTCCAGCAGGATGTCCCAGCAGGATATCCCTTGAGTACAAGGCAGAGATATTCCTAATACTTGGCATTTCYTAAGCAAGTGATCAGCTTTGCAATTTTAAAATAGGACACTGCAATAAAAAAATCTTTTAAATAGAAGTTTGAAAAATATTATTTTGTCATATGATTCCAAATTTATCATCCATTTTGGCTGCTGTGGAAGAGCTGCTCACTTTGGTTAAGTAATGAAGGACTGCAATGCAGATCTGCTGGGTAAACAAGTTGTCCCATCTTGTCTTGGAGATCGCAACTATTTTCTGACAAGAGATGAATAGGAGTATTAAAGTTTTGTGAGTTCAGTTGCAAGGTGTTGGGAGGGAYTGAGCCTAAAAGTTGCACACCATTCCGCCACTACCTCTTCCCCGTCTCTTTGCTCTGTAGACAAGAGGAAGGCATGAAAAACATTAACAAAAATTAAGTCCTCACCTTCATATAAATCTATGAATGCTATGAAGTAGGACCAGACTTACACCTCTCACAGGTAGATTATATTATGGGTGTTTTCTACATGAATTTGGCTACTGAATTTTGGTCATTGTGACCAAAATGTCTGAGGAAGGTCCACTTGCATATAAGTTTAAGCAATAGCAGATAGTCTTAGAATAAGTTTGATGCATGGTGGGGGAAAGTAAAAATTTCAGTTGATTTTGTTAAGTAGCCATTTCAAAGTGATAGAGGTCTTTCCTTCACTCTCTGGGCAGCATCCRTTTCAGAATGCCTCAGAGACGTTACCTCATTAATTTTAATGAGAAGCCCAGACATGCGTCTGACACAACCATAAATTGTTCTTTTTGTGCGTGCACGTATGTGTGTGTTTAAAAGGGCTCCCTGTGTTACCCTGTGAAGGACTTAACTGTGTTACACACTGACGTCTGCTATTTATGCAAACGTCATCCTGGCTTCACCACACAGTTCCCTTTTTATGCTTTGGCCACCCCTTGCGAATTACCTTCATGCTTCTCCCTGCTATGTCATCCATGCATGGACCCTCTTCTGCCTCTCTTGGAAAGGAGGGAGAGGTTCTTCTCTTTCCAGACACAACTCTAGATTGAAGTCATAATATCACCCCCAAAATACCTTCACTCAGACACAGTCCCAACAGCCATATATTCAATTCCATCCCACCCAGTGCCCTGCAGTCTCTATTGCTCGCATCCTTTTCAAGACATGCAGCCTCCAAGAAGTCCCTTCGAACCATCTCACAAGGGACAAGCTTAATGTTGGGTTCATGTGATACAACGGAAGGTACATATTGAAACTCTCAGACAGCCATAGAAAGAGGATTGAGRAGGTATATATGACAGCTCACTCTCCTATTTTCTGCATCTGACCTCTCTCCACATTCTGTGGTTGACTTTTGAGACAAAAGCCAACAGTGGAAACCATTGCCGAAGGAAAATCCCTTGCTCAGAATATCTGCAGTGGGAGGGATCTGGCTTTGTATGTGCTATTAAGGAGAGTTTTGGAAAACTGGTGTTCTCAATGGTTTCCATTCACTAGCTACTATGAACTTTGTTTCCAAGAGACTGCTGTGGGCAGTGGGTGYGGGGTACTTAAGTGACAGTGCCACAGGATACAACAGCCTTTTGTCCTCACAGTTAAGCCATTTTATTTTACATAAAAAGTAGTATGAACAGCAAAAGGTCACCTACCATGATACCTGTTCTCCTGTAATGCCTTCCTCCCACATGCCTTCATTTCAAGGATGATCCATTTACTCTTCGAGAAAGATCTCTGCTTCCTMCTTTCACACAATAACCTTATTCCATAAGCTGATTACTCCTTCTGGAACAGAAGTTCTTTAGTTCTTCACTAAAGCTTTCTGTGGTTCCCTTCCTCAGCTACTTGCCACACATTAGACCACTATATTCAGCTATGGGCCATCTTTAATACAGTTTATTTCACCAAATACTGGCAMTAACCAAACCATCAAAGACTGGGGAGGAAACATTTGTTTTAGTTTTTGTATGTTTCATTTTGCCCAGCTGGTGTCAATTCACTTAGTAAATACCCTAAATTAGGATAATTTTTACCATCTCTCATTATTCTTATAGGACTAGATTCTCATTTTTATTTTGATGGTCACTTGGGTATTATCGTCATTAAGTATGTTTGTGATGTTTTTAATCCACCTCAAAACATTAAAAACCATCCTCCAGTTCTTTAAAAAGAGATTGTGCATCTAGACAGTGGACAAGTTATAGATTTGCGTGTTGATTCAACCCAGACATGCTAGGCTTCCTCCTTTCWATGTGTTCTGAATAGCACCTGCCCTTCTGTAAACATCCCATGTAGCTTGGCAACACAGTCACTTCGTGCGTTGTGTGACAACATATAAACGCGTTATCATTTTGTCTTAATTATAACAGTGGAAAGTGTCCTCTGATACTGASAGTGTTTCAAAATTAATCTCTTCCCAGTGCCACAAAGCAACCTTGTCTGGAGCCTTAGTGTGTATGTATAAATAGAAGACTAAGGAACTTCATTCAATTTTTGCTTCACCATCAGTCCTATCAGTTCCAAAGCTTTACCCCTCCAGCTATATCTTCGTAAGTGTGCTTTGATTTTGATGTCTTTACAGTCTGCCAAAAGTTACCACATTTTATTATATGGGATGTTTTTATTGAAAGTTTGTAACTAAATCTCCTTTTTGGGTCTATTGTTTTCCATTTCAATTGCTTCCATATTTATTGCAAACAACTCTATTCTCTGCTTTCTGCTTATTCTGGCACTGTTTTTTTTTGTGCCCTGGTATGCATTTTCAAGTAGATTCATTGCCATTCCTTCACTGATTGTTAACACTTCCAAATGCTGGTTTCACTGGATTCCCAAACTTTTAGTATTGCCTATCGATTGAAGTCCACTTCCTGCAGTAACCTCCCCTTGACCTGATCAGTTATCACCAATCATTCACTTTCTAATAGATCAATGGCCAAACAGCCAAGTGTTCAAGGTTTAATTTCAGCCAGTAGGCCCATAAAAATGATCAATAGCATCTTCTGACAGGTGATCTCTTGTACAGTTATATCCATGATGTTTCTGAAGGCCTGGCATGTTATCTCCACCATGTGGCRTAGACTGCTGATTTCTCATGTCTCAGAGATAAAATAAAACCTTCTTGCTTCTGTTTCTTTGAAATACAAATTCTTTGAAATTCTGTTTCTAGACAAACTCAGAATCAAAGCAACCAAATTTTCTGTTTTTTTCACCAGGCTCTTTTTAAGTTTAAAGGGCTGAGTCTAGATTTGACAGAGATTTACTTCCTTCTGATGTTGTACAAAAAAGATGCATCTGACAGGGGTCCTAGTGTAAAAGACCAGCCAGTTTTGCCTGGTGCATGATGTGCGGCAGCATGCAAACACCAAACACCACATCCTACTTGGGCTGGTAATATCCAGGGGAGCAGTGGCAAAATGTTTCTCCTGTCAATTTTCCTCTCTCTGGTCTTTTTTTTTTTTTTTTTAATACTTTCCTCCTTCCTCCAAACACCAGTTTCTCTGCCCCCTCCCTTTCCTCTTCTCACAACTTGCAATGTGGTCTCTTTTCTTTTTCACTTTGAGCCTTGCATATCTTTTGTCTTCAACTGACTATGCAAAATTACTTCCCATCTAGGGAACAGCAAATCACTATGCTTGATGAACTGCTAACAGGGCTGTGTCAACAAGGTGCCTGTATTAGCAGCATGATCTCTGTGAGTCCAGCCTGCTGCACCAAATGGAGGGAGCCATATTTCACACAATRCAGATCTCCTCTGTGACTGAGGTCTGCTGCTAAAGTTCCCATCCCTTGGGTGCAAGTGAATCTGAGTTTAACTGGGACATGTTCTCCAGTTCCTGCTTCTAAAATTAGAACCCATTTAACTCAGCAGATTGCCCAGCTGGAACAAGCTATTTACAGCTGTACCTGAAGCTCTGATAAGATAATGGATGTGTTGTAAATACCTATCATATTATGTTGCCTTTGGTTAGTGTTTGGGATCACACATGAACCAAAGGGCTCTAAGTATTGAATAACATCTCAGGGTTCCTTCATGAAGAAAGCTGGAAAATCTATAGTGTTTTTTTCTTATTTTTTTTTAACTGGAAGTTTCCTGGGTATCTGGTAAAAATAATCTGATTGCACAGTAAAAAMCATGCATTGCAGCTTGGTTTCAAGGCAGAGAGTCAGAGTGGGCCATTTTTCCACTTCATTCATTTAATATGTGTACGTTTCATTAAGTGAGAATGAACTTGACATTTATTGGAACTAAAGAATGGGGAAAAGAGTGAAGTGAGGGATACTAGAATAAGGAAGGGAGCAGAAAACACATGCACATATCATGGGATGAACAAGAATTCTTTATTCTTTTTTCCTCTTTGCCCTCTCTCCTTCCCAAAGTTAGGTCTGCTTGCAGAGTAGAGAGGAGAACAGGCTTCTTTTTGGCAGCTCTGAGGTTCTCCCATATTCTGCAGGTAGTGATGTGCCTGGGGAGAAAGTACAGCCCTGGGGCCTTCTGTCACAGTGAGAGGCTTTTGGAGAGTTTGCCCAGCCTAGGTAGGCTGCGGCAAAACCTACATACCACAGGTGTGATGAGGACTGGTCAAGAAAAGAAAAAAATGTGGGGTGGATCATCTCTGTTCCACTGTTAGAGGATTTTCTAAGGGGATCCAGTGGGGGACTGGAGTGTCTTATGGGAAGGGTGCAGGGGAAAGATAGATATCTCCAGCTCTCACTTGGGGATGGGGGATGAACGCTCTCTCCTTCTCTACACCATTGTACCACAGTTTAGCAGTCCAACATTGTGTTCTTTGATAGCTCCTCTGTGGCAGAAGGCAGCTGAGATGCTGCTTTCCAACACTTTCAGCATGGCTGCTCTCATCTCAGCTGAAATGCTTCTTGGAAACTACCCCTCAAGTAGAAGTCCTTATGGGATCCACACATAGTTACACTTATAGACCACACACAAACTGCCGCCAACATCGGATGGTCCATTTGCTTAATGTTATTCCTCTTGGAGAGCAGAGAGATCCTATTAAATATAAAAGCCATGTTCTGCTGACTGCCCTGGTTTCCTGTTCATGTGACTGCTGTAAGAGGCAGCCTGTATTAACCTTTGGGGCACCATGCAGAGCTCATCAGTATCTTGCCTGAAGTCATTAATAAGACTCTTTTTTTTCTATTTAATTAAGCATATTTTTCTATTTAATATCTGGACCCATCTTTCCTCCAGCTTTGTGCGTCATTGTGGTTATATTCACACAAGCACTCCCAACCTGCGAAGCTGGAAAAAAGCATCCCCTGAATCGTGCTCAAAGTGCAGCAGAAGATGTGGTTCTCTCTCACTAGGAAATCATAATCAAGTTCATATGTGTTGCTTTAATCCTTTATTGTGTATGTGCATCAAATAACTGCTGCTTGACCCATTAGGTAAAAACTGCAAAATACTTGGGTCTTCTGGCGCCAGAACTAGAACCACAGCAGAGCTGCTGGAAAGCCAGGAATATTTATAAGTCAACAGCTGAGCTATGACTGCAACATTCAGGAAGCATCTGCTCCCTTCCAGCTTCTGCCACTGTGCCTTCATTTTCACTCCCACCTTTGTCCATCTTCTTGGAGCGCAGACTCTCTCCCTCATTAAGAGCTCGTACAATGCCTAGCATAACAGGGCCTTGACCTCATGCATCCCCAGGCCCTGCATTCATAAATCAAGTATAAGAATGAGGTTATAGCATTGTCATCCAACAGTAATAACATGTGCTTCAGGTCAGAGACATTGAAGGGTAAGGACTTCTCATTAGGAAAGAAAAAAATATGGGCTTTTTAACTTGACATTATCAGGGAAACATGTTCATTCATGTTTACAGAGCTATTGTAAAAGCTTCTTACAACAAAGATATCCTCTTACGGAAAAAATGAAACCATATCTCACTGCCCARCCTGATCTAGGCTGGCCTCCAAAACCGAGCAAAGCCCCCAAGGCAGAAAGAAGATCTGGAACCTAGAGGAAAATCTTGGGTAGCTCTAAGCTGTTTGGCTAAAGAAAGCCTCTGCACCATGCCAAACTGCCAGGTAGTTGCAAGTCTCTTAACTAGACCAGGACTAGTGAAAATAAGCACCTAGCCATGCCACAAGCCTCCCAGCCCTCCCATACTGATGCAAGGAGCTGAGGCTCAGGGGCTGATTTTACACATTTTTTAGCCCCACTCCTAAACAGACCTGACCTTTTCCCATTTGGTTCAAAATGGAGTTCTGAGGCAGTAGCAAATACTACTGCCTTTGCCAGCTCCAAATCATTCTTGTTAGTATTGGCACGACAAGATAAACCCCCTAGTGTCTTGGTTTGATTCAAGAGGAAAAGTCTTGAGAAAGAAGGGGCTTTCTTTTATAGGTTTACCACCTGCTTTCTGCTTTTCTGARGAAGAAATTTCCATTCAAGCAAAGTAACACTACTCTCTCCTAAAGATACCCTAGCTCTGCGCTTATATTTCTAATGCAAGACCTATTGTTCCTCTTGGATTCAAAGAGAAACTTTGAATTATGAAAATACTGAAARGCCAAAAAAGGACAGAGAGCAGCATTTGATGTAGTTTTTCAAGTCATAGGATCTGTTAAGAGTATGCATATCTAATCCTACTTGGGTATCTGGTATCCTGGTGATGTATCTGAATGGTGACAATATGGGCCATGTGAAGTTCCCCAGAGAAGAAGTGCGACACAACTAAAGCAGTCTGGCACCCTTGGAGGTCTGAAGGCTGAACTGCTCACATTCTGAAAACTGGGGAGCGTTTGCCTATTTCTTGCCAGAAATTTAGTACCTCAAATAATCTGGGAATAGATGTGGGGAGACTCAGCCCTGCTGCTGAGGAGAAGGCAGCTCCTTCCCTGCACTTCCCCACATGACAGGGGCAGTGCAGAAGCAARGGTTCAGGGCTACAGGCAAAGCAGAGGTGAGGGTGAAAGCAGGGTCTGGAGTTCCTGCTGAAAGCATTAGTGGGGAGCTAGGGAGACCTGAATTCAGCTTGGCCAGATCCGCTGAATAATCGGGCAGGTTGTTTCACCTCTCTATGTCCTGATTCTCCAGCTGTAAAAAAGAAGAAAAATTTTCCCTACCTCAGAGCAAATCCCTTGGTTCTTGTCAAGTACTTAACTATTGCAGCAATGAAGGCCATATAAATTATAATTATGCTGGGTGTCTGGTGCTGCTGCCCGGAACTAGCACTTCATTCTTTAGAGCATAAAATTTCTTTTTGGTGGGGAAATTAGCCACTACTGCAACCCTAATTAGGTTCCCTTTCTTGAATGACTCATTTCAGCATATAGAAATCAGTTTTCTTTGTCTCTAAAGGAAGCGTGAAATCATGTTTTGGAATTCAAAACAGGTTATATTTGCCTATAACACACAGCCCTAAAAGTCTGGTTAGGACAGGGTGGGGAGCCACGGGTGTTATACTTAGAAATGGATTTAATTAACCTTTGCTGTTTATTGCTTGCTTCCAGAGTTCAGCCAGGTTAGGAAAAGAACAAGGAATGGGTCACCTAGTGTTTACACTGAGCTTTTGAAGAATGGCCCAGACACTTATTTCCCCTCTTGTTTCTTTAAGCATTCTGAATTTAAAGTTGTGGCTTAATTTTGGAGCTAAGGAAAGGAGATGTTGTTTCAGAGATGGTAAACATGTGGTGGTAGTAGGCAATATGAATTTCTCTGTTCTACCTTTAACAGCAGTRTATCTCTCTACTTCCTCAGGTTGTTGTGCACAAGAGGCACTAGGAGAGTTTCAGGACTCAGGATAAAATTCATTTGCATGTTGAGGATGAGCACACTTCTTTGTTTCAACTCTGTCTTCAAACTGCACCTCTGTAAAGGATGTTTTTCACACTGKGTGAGCTGGGAGTATAATAAATCAGTATTTCCTGTGAGGAAAGACAGGGCAGCTTGGAAATTGTTTCAATCAATCCTACAGGTATCTTTACCTAAGAGGCATCTCTCTTCCCTCCTTTTCACGCTGAGCCTCAGTGGCTTGATTATACACCTGTTTCCTATAGGAACAAAGAGATCTGTCACATCCTGGGAGAGAGGACAAATAAACGTATTAATGCTACACTGGCTGCCAAGAATCATACTTCATCCAAAACACAACCCATGAGCTGCTTTTTCTGGTCTTAATAAACTCTTTCGGTTTCTCGGGGACACCCCATTTGACATCTCTACTGTGCGCGCTTCAGCAMGAGCACTGCCAGAGAGGGGAGGACAGCTCTGACAGCGAGGAAGCTGCAGGCAGGCTCTGCGGTCCCAGCTGCCTGTCATATTTTCCTGGGCTCAGGAAAAGGGAACAAGGGTTGGCCTAACTGAAGAAAGATGCCATTTACTTCTCTTCTCCAAAATGAGTCACCCTGAAATCAGTTCTTCATTGAAAATAAAGTTRCTGCGCACAGTGTCACAGAAGGAAAATTTTTTTTCAGGATTTGGTGAGTCTGTCTGATGATATGGAGCAAGAAGCCACACAATTTCAATTATTGTCATCAGACCAGAATAACCACAGCAAGAAGCTCCATAGCAGCTCTGAAACTTCAGTGATGCAGAAAAGACTGGGGAAATGGTAAAGGCATCAGACTGTCCTGGAAGTGGGAAAAAGAGAGGCAGCACTTTTATGGCTATTGAAGGTCCTTTTTATTTTATTTTATTTTATTTTATTTTATTTTATTTTATTTTATTTTATTTTATTTTATTTTTTTCCTTCTGGGGAGAGCAGAGCAGAGCAGAGCAGAGCAGAGGAGACTTCAGGAACTTCTTATTCTCTGAATAAGATATAACCTCTGAAAGGAAAATAAAGGAAAAGTAAAGTACAATAAAGAGAAACAAAGTGGAATTTAACACACTCCAGAAAATAGTGTTTTGACTTCGTTATATGACAGATTCCTTCCCTAAAGACCATACCTTAAATTGTCAGATGGTATAAACTGGTTTAGGTCCACTGATTTCAGTGAAGCTACACTAATTTACACCAATTGAGAATCTTGTCGCATATGCTAGTAGAAAAAAAAGAGAACCAGGAGACACTCTGAAGCATTATACAGGACAAGCCTTTGACTCAAATGTTGTTTCTAGCAACAGTAGTGTCAGTCTGGAGTAACTTCATTGACTTCTGCCAGGAGTTTCAAAGATTACGGAAAAATGATCTTAGACAGGAAGCCCAGTAGGGTGTAAGTGCAAACACTATCGTAAAGAAAGAAAGAAATGAACACAGCAAATAGAAAGGAAATGGCTATAGCAAACAGAAAGGAAAAGAATACCAAATAATAGCATCTGCATGTCTTTAGCAGGCTGCCAGAGTGTAATTCCTTCTAACAAACAATCACMCAGAAGATATCCCATCGTTTTGTAATGATTACAAGCTGTTCATTGAGCTGGAATTGGAAAACAGAGGTTCCTCCAGTAGGATGGGTGTGATGTCTGCAGTCATGCTTTGTTTTTTCATCTAGCTTTCTCAGAGGAAAAAAAAAAAAAGTGGAAAACCTTTGTGACAACCCTGAACAATGAAATGGTGATGCTGCTTGACTTTTAGAAAGAAAGGACTGTTTTATAGTAAAGCAAGCTAAACAAAACAGGGTGAAAAGCTGGTTTTAATGATTACAGGACTACTCCGAAGACTGTGAGCCAATCAGTGCTCCTTCCACAGGAATAGAGATTGGAATAGTTCATTTCTCTTTGTTGATCTGTAACATAAGCCCATAGGAGCTGAGCTAGTGTCTCATTACGCTCTTGGATAGCATCTAGCACAGTGAAACCTCAGTCATGGTAAAGCACTTCTGGAATCCAAATGAAGACGAAGATGTCATGGAAAGTTGGATCTGGATGAACTGAAGCATTCCGTTAGCCTCGCAGTGGAAGGCCTTGGAGATAGTGCATGACAGTAAGTGGCAGTGTTTGCAAAACACAAGGGGATGCAAGCAAGCTTGCTTCTTTCTAATTATGGAGGAGGACGCAGTTGATTCAGCCTTAAATGGCCTCTGAAACAGGAACATGCAAAAAGAAAATTTCCACTTGGACTGAAATATTGACTCATTTAGTGGAAACCAAATTCTTCAGCAGATTAGATGCACTGATAAGGTTTTTCAGATCTCTTTTGGCATAGAAAGCCCATGGCTGAACACCTTCAATGTATTTATTGGGCAAGTTCCAAAGCGTTTCACTGCACAGATGCTACAAAGTCCTGCAAAAATTGAAGTGTCTATTGATGATATAATTATCTGGGACAGAACTGTCACTGAGTATCAGGAATTATTTCAGCATGCCCTTACTGAAAATAGCAAATGGGGAAAGACTTCAATCAAACAAAATTGAAGTTTCAGTTAAAGAAAAAAAGAAAAAAAAAGAAAGAAAAAGAAATAAATCTCCCAATTRTTACAGACACTGACCCTAAGATGATGAATTTTAAGTTTTATCTGTCAGATACATTATGTTCAAAAGTTCATGTCGAGATTTTCACAGTCTCTGTGAAACAACTTTCCAAACACTGCCAAGGGAGAGTGACAACACAACAGTTTTAACCATTTGTAGTACATATTGATATTAATCCAGGTTGCAGTTCTTTGATCCATTAAAATAGAGCAAGTTCTTCACATATGTTTCAAGTGGAGAGTCAGGAGCTCTGTTTCACCCAACACACATGCGTGAAGCATATGCAGAGAGCAGTGGAGGTAAGAAAGAAAATGCTTGCACAGTTTATGAAAGCAATGCTAGGTCTTGCAGATGGTTGTCCTGATTTGCCCAAGTCTCCCAAAGGTTATAAACAACATGAGACAACAGGAGTTCCTCTTAAACTGGAAGAGCACATTGTGAGCCTTGAACTGATGGCTCAGGATATGATTTAGTCATGGCAAACATGCTGTTGAGAGCATATGCTCCACTTGTCAGCACATAACCTGATGATGCAGAACAAGCAGAAAGAAGCTCATGCAGACCATGTAAAGGTATTGCATACTGCATCTCCTGAGACAAGGGGAATCCTCTAGAAATGAAATAAGGCAAACATCAGTGCATACAATAAAGAAATCTTGTAGAGATGCTTTTTCCCTGCACTTGCCTGTGTTTCTGGGATGAAAGAAACAGAAAGCAGATGAAGTGGAAGAGGAAGGCAAACAGAGCTGYTTCTAGCTATTTCTGCATTCATTTAGAGTTGGGGATCAGTTCACCTTCTGACATTGATCAGTCCAGCCACACTGAAACTCAAGCCAATTGGCCATATTTTCTGCTGGTGCAAGTTGGCATCAGTTCGCTGACAACAGCAGGCCTCATCTCTAGACTAAGTAAAGCAGGGTTGCCCCACTGAAGTCAGTAGTCTAATAAGCCAGCCTTGGCTTTGGAGAAAGGCAGTAGAGCAGCAGGAGTTATCAAAAGCAGAGATTTTGCTCCCTCCCTTTCTTTTTATGGTAGATTAGGAAGACAGAGATTTCTCCAGAAGACTAGTGAGGCCTACTGACAGCAGAGGGGAGGGGAAGGGAAGGCAAGAAGCYAAGATAAGGAGCTTTTGCTTATTAGCATGGGGTCCAAGCTGAGGCTGCCATAGACAGCTGCGGGATAGGTGAGAAGGAGGTGGTTTGGGAGGRCTGAGTAGGCAGCTGTGGCAAAGGGGAAAAGGCAGGCACTGGGGGAGAGGCAGCAGGGTGGGTAATAAGGCAGCGGGCCTGGAGAATGGGGCCAAGAGGAGGAGAAGGCTGTGAGACCCARCCACAGAAAGACTGGTGGAAAGGCACCATTGTCCTCTAACACATTCATGATGTAATGGCAACAGCTATACCTAGCAGTTTTTCTTGCTCAGTCATTGTGCTTATTTAGCTAGCTTGCTGGCGTGCTGAATTTAGAAGAGTCAACTTTAAAAAATGAAAGAAAGAAGTGATTTCGTTAGAGGTTGTACCACTTAACACTGAAGTTGCCTAATACTTCTTATTAAAAGATTGCTTTCAGTAACTTGTAACTTTGTCACACTAACCATCTGGCCTGCAATTCTCCATGCTGGTTGTCTGCCTCAAGCTGAATTTGTTTTGTTCATTTGTTTCTACATTTCTGTTTAAGTGGTATGGCTGTTTCTGAGAACAAGGCAAAGAAAAATGCATTGTTTCTCTCATGTTAAAACAGTCTTACTAATCTGTGACTCTCATGCTTCAGAGTCAGAACCTAAACGCAGGGCTGCCCTTGTATCAAGGATGTGCTTTTAGTAGCCTCATTACAATCTACCCATGTTTGGCCTCTTTATAAGCCCCGGAAAAGACCAAGTTTGCATGTTGTCAGCAGAAGAGGCAAGCCAGACACTTGTTTTCTCAGAAGCACTTTTGGATCTCTCTCTTGGGTTTGTACCTTGTTTCTCCCAGCTCCTCTGTGCCAGCCACACAGGAGATGTTCATGCCCCTAAAGCAATCAAACCTGTGCACAGGGCTGCAAGAGCCAGGTGGGATTGCTTCTGCCATGGCTCCTGCTGAGGTCTCAGGTCATGAGAGCGGCTTGTGCCAGCTCTACTTGCCCAGCACTCCAGATCAAAGAGAGACAGAGAGCMGAGACAGAAACTGGAAGGAGATGGGGGATAGGGGAGATGAAAATATGAGGCGTCAGTCAGACCTGGGCAGTGGAGAGAGAAGATGGGGTGTGAGAGARGGAAGAGGCAAAACACAGGCAGGGAGCACCGTGGCACGTGGGGAGAAACTAGTCAGGATCTAACTGATAGAGCAGATATCGCTTGGCTGCCCCGTATCTGAGAACAAGTCCAATGTGTGTCCCATCCCTCTAGTCTGCAGAACTAATAGCCTGCTGTCCCTCCCAGTCACCTCAGGCAGAGGCCTGCAGATTTCCAGGTCTGTCTCCTGTAATGGTCCACACAAGGATCAGTATGCCTCCACACTATACAATCTCTAATGAGTAACAGTAAAAGGACTGAAATTTTGTTGTGATCCCAGCCCCTATAAGTGTAGGAAATATCACATGAAGAACTTTGTAAAAGGAGTGGTATGACTGGGCCTCAGAGTGAGGAAACACAGGTCAAGAGGCTTTACATACAACATTAAATCATCTCCTTTGTGCCTGTGCATTATAGTACAGACTTTAATTACACACTCACATATTGTTTTGTTAGATTTTTCCCATGAGACCTCTGCCTCCTTTATTGCCAAGCTGGAGGGGTGTGTAGCAAAAGAGGAAGGGGATTGGAGGTAAAGAAGAGATGGTCTGGTCATTAACACAGCTGAAAACTGCCTAGCCCTGCTCCTACCACTGAGTCCCTGTGTGCTGCTGGCAAGTAATATAAATAAGCATTTTCACAGTTGGCCACTAACTCCTGTTATGTTTGCCAAGCTAAAGATACCTGGGGCCAGACTGGCAAAAGTGCTGAGTGTTCTGCATTGCAAGCAAAGTTGTTGGGAGCTGTGCCTTCAATGTAAAATTATGGGAGTCATTGGTGCTAGTGGTTCAATAAATCTTGACCACCCTTGTAAATTCCCTGCTCYGCATTCTCACCTTCTTCAGCCAAGGATGCATTTTGCCCCTCAAGGTGGTTCATGTCAAGCTGTTGTAGATTTGCCCATGATTCTCTCTCCACTTCTCCTTGGCTGACTTCAGCCAATATCAAACCTATTGATAGGATATTCCAGGGATTGTTTAGCTGCTCTTTCTTCTGTCTTCTCAGCCCTATGCCCTGCCCAAAGAGGTTCTCAGGAGCTCATTTTGTTTATAGTATTTATTTGTTCATTAACTTCTCACAGTATTAGACTTTCTTGTCCATGCACCACTCTCCCTTCCTGATCCTCTCAACATTTTTATTTTTATTGTCCTTTTCTCTCAGTAGGTGTCCAGCTCTCACATTCACAGAAAWCAATTGGTTTTGTTTTATATCTGCAACTTAATCTGCACACTAGTTGCTTGGAGGGTAAGTAAATTCTCTGCAGATTTTCGTAACATACCAACATCTAAACATGTACACCACTGAAAAAAAGTCATTCCAAAAAACCAAACTTGTGTAGCTCTAAAGTGAGCAGCCAGAGTCAGTAATCCCAACTTTAATCTCTTTATCTTCATCTCACTTTTGTAAAAAAGAGATGATACTAGCTCCTTCCCTTTTTTTTGTAAGGGCTGTGATAAGAGGAAACTTGTTCGTGTTTGTGAACAGCTCAGATTTAGAGTGAAAGTATCATAGAAAGGCCCATGAGGAAATACAATCATTTTGCATTCTAGGCAGAATTGAAATGGTGTTTAGTAAATAAGGCCTGAGGTCAAGTGATAGGGGAACAAGAAAAACTGAATAATTACCCAGTGAACATAGTCTGTCCTACGCAATGTCAATTCTGTGATTGTGACACAGTGCAGATGAAAATAGAAGGTTGAATTAATGCATCAAGAGCAATCATAACTTTAGCATTTCTTATTTCTGAGCATTCCATGTTTGTAACCTGAAAGGTTTTTTTAATGTCATCTTCAGAGGTAGTAAGGACACTGGGAATATAAAAACAAATGCCTATTCAGCTGAGATAGTTGCAGCTAACATATTAAGAAAAGAATTACTTGATTATCTGGCTGTCCTCTGTGATGATACAGAATTCAACTCTATAGGACACAACATTTCCTACTTTTGAAAGCCTCAAGCAAAGCACTTGGTGAGGCATTCATATTCTTGTGCATTTCACTGTTCAATTTTTCCCCAYGATGTTCAGGCTTAATTTTCCCTTAATTCCATTTTATTTCCCATTATACCCTCACATACTGGTAAGCGCTGAGTTAAAGATTCATTGTCCTGGCTGCTCAGAAACCAGTAAGTATGAACAGGTATTAACATGCACCCACAAACATACAGCCAGCCAATACGTAGCCAGACCAAACAGGCTTGGATCATTCTCCGTTGTAGTCTTCAAAAACCTAAACAGGTTTAGATCACTTCGTTCAGCTCCTCAGTCATTACTATTGCTTTCCTCTGAACATCATCCAGATTGTCACCWTCTCTCTGGCCTGGTATTCCACTGATTTCAGAACACAGTTATTGCTTCCTCTTTCTGTTCTGTGCGATCTTTATGCCAGCAAGCCCAAACTCCRCTGGCCATCCTCGTACACAGATTGCATGCAAAGATCATATCAAACCTGCTCCRTGTATTGGCCCAGTTATTATCTTCCATTCGTTGAGCCCCTTATCTGACTGTAACCAACATACTTGCAAGTTCTTTCACTATCCCATCTGTGAGAGTTTTTTTTTCTCTCTCTCTCTCTTCCCAGAGGTTGCATATTTGGGGTTGATTAACTGGTGGGGTTTTTTTCAAGATGAAAATGCCATTTTTCTKGCTGGCTTTCTGCTCCTCCAAAGTCACGTTGTATTTTGTTCTCTGTCCAGACTTACATTTGCAATTCAGTTGCCTAGTTAAATAGCATTTGTTAATGCCATTARTGGGCTTTTAACTCCCCACAACCTGATTAATAGTGAAGATATTAAGTATACCCAGAAGTAATGTTTACAGAAGCACCCATGTGACTGAGAAGCATGAGTCCTGTCAAATGTCTCCATGTCAACTTTGTCTTTGAAAATGAACTTCACATCCTGGCATGGACCCAGAGAAGCGGGAGCATGCTCTTGGTATTTTGCAAGCTTATCCCTTTGTATCAGGACATTGGGATGAGCATGAAATTAAACTGATTTGAGTACAGTGAGATTTTTTCTTCCCTGCCTGCTGGCAGTTGTAATGAGTTCTTGTTTTCTGTCTTACCTCCTTTTCAGTCACACTTTATGTTTTGTCCTTATGTTTTCAAGAAAGCAATGGGGTTTCTCCATCATTTCAGTCTTGATCTCTTTTATTCATGGATTAGCTCTCCAGTACTACTTCTTTTCTCTATTTCTATTTGTAAAATCCTTTTCATTTTTGCTTGGTAGCATGAACTCTCCTCGAATTCCTCTTGCATGTACCCTTTCCCTACAGCAGGTGAAGACCGAACATTCAGATTTGTTTTYTTCCTTCCAGCAATGGATATTAACATATCTAAATTAATATATCTATTTAGGCAGGAGCCAGACAGGTATCCACAGCAGATAGTGCTTTCTCTATCCCTCCAGATGCTTTCTTTACTAATAAGCCTCACAAATGCCTTATCTCCATTGAGCCATCCTCGCTTGGCTTTCAGATATTTGTTTGAGCCTGTCCCAATTCTAAGGGAAAAACAAGATTAGACATCAAGTTTCTTTCCTGGGTTCCTTCTTCAGGCAGAGATTGTTTATATGCTGTTATATCTCAATAGTTTCCTCTTGTGGCTACTGCTGCAGTAAAGCAGTGCCCAAAATGACAGCGAGCTGCATAGTGCTAATCCATTGCAGCAGGAGCTTTACAGCCATCTCACTCATTGCACAAAAGCAATGAAGCTCCAGGATACCACTTCCTGCTCCAGTTGTGAGTTCTTCCCAAACATTCAAAGCCTATCTTTCCAGGTCTCCAAAGAAATAAATTTCTGCAGAGTTCCCTGTGGGCACTTGCTGACCTCAAATTGGGGCTGGCCCGTTAAAGAACAAACCTAACTTTTGCCTCCAKCTGTTCATTGACCCAGAAGAGCAAAGATGCAGACCTTTCTCAACTACATTGCATTCAGCACCCAAATTAGAGGTAYGGAGGTAGTGCACCATCCACTGTGTTGACATATGCAGCTCCGAACAGCCAACTTGTCTTGCTCCAGACACCGTGTTAAGCCTGAAAGGCATTAATCAGTGATTCAGCAGACTTGATGGCTGTTCGCCACTACTTTCCTGTTTGCATGACAGAAGAATGCCATCTATCATCATTCAAGGGCCCTGCCCATGCTGGCTTGCTCTGAGGTTTGCTATTTGACAGAAACCAATTTTGCAAGAGATGATCCTGCAAAATGAGTACATGTGTTCAGTTCCACATGTAGCAGGAGGGGCGTGGTTCCCTGTCTGCAGGCAAACACCTGATGTCCTCGMAGAGCTCCTGCCCTCTCCCATAGACAGCTTTTAGCCACCAGGCCAGTCAGCCTCCTGCAAAGGCAAACAGCCATCAAGGTACAGGTATGGAAGAAGATGAACCTCCAAAGTTCATCCATGGAGCAGGGGAAGGATGGGATGTGACTGGACAACACAACAGYTCTCTGCCTTTCACTTATATGTCTAGTGCTCAAAATGATAGGGACTCTAAGTGTAATAGGGTTATGAGCACTATATCAGGCACTGTTTTGCAGTTACTTGGTACCTTCTGGGRCCTTGCAAAGAGGGAGACCACTTCAGTGTGCCCTGCCTAGTAGAAATTTAATGTATTCAAAGAGGTTTAAGAGGGATGGGGGAAACTGGAGTGGCCTGTTAGCATGGGTTAGAGGGTGGAATTAGAGCTACACCCATCTCATGGCTGCTGGCCATCCACCAGCTCCTATCATAGAGGATCAGAGTTAGCCAAGGGGTCCAAAGTGCCCTGTGGTATCTAGYGAATGTGAGACACTGACCAGAAGAAGGGGGGGGGGGTGAGAACCACTGAATGCATGAGAGGAGCAGTCCTGCTGGAGTTCATGCTTCTTCCCCATGGGAGTCTGCTAAGCACAGCTCTGTCCAATTTCAGAGACCTTGCTGTGGGTGTCTTTTCAATAAAACATTTAAATCTTCTGTCTCCTTTTCATGGGCTTATTACAGATCACAGGTCCCTCTCAAAGTCCCAGCACAGCACAGAAGACCTCTGAGACCRCCTTTGCAGGAGACCTGCCTCTGACGTGGCCTTGCCCACAAGCTTCTCTGAAGCACTTCATGCAAAGGCAAAGACAGACTAGCAGCTCTATCCACTGACAAAGCAATCTGGCCTTGCTGGAAAAAAAGGTCCATGTTTCTCACTCATTAACAGCACTTGGGTTTTGCTGAAGACAGGTGGTGCTAGACTTCTGGTGCTAGACAGGGACAAAAATATCACCTGTTTTTCTTGCAGAAATGCTACAGTTCTGCGGGAAAGTGGAAACCAGTTAACAGGAGTAGGATTGATCACTGAGGGTCTTTCATCTGCTGGAGGCCATAAGGTCATGCCTGTATACTGCAAACACAAGCCATAGCTGAAGAAGCCTAAAAGCTTCAGGACCCTCAGCTCCCCATATGTTTGACACTTCTTTAGCAGTTGGTTCAAAGAGGGAGCATAGTTTGAACAGTTTGAAGGAGACTTTCTAACTTCTTGGAGTAGTGGGGAAGCTAAAGCAAATGGCCTGAGGAATGAAGAGCATCAGTGGGGTTACTCGAAGATGAAGGCTGTGACTTCTTTCATAACCAACCTCTCTAGGACAGGTTTATACACTGCAGGAAACAGATCTACCTCTACCCCCTCCAAAGTGCTATCAAGCTTATTAATAGTCATTATTATTTTTCAAGAGCACTTGGGGACCACAAGATAAAGACTAGGCCCTTGCTGTACTATACTCTGCGTCAGCTGCAAAAGCCTGTCCCAGAGAACAGACAGACAAAATGGAGCGAGGGTATAAATCACAGCATGGGGACTGAGTGTGGGAGGGGGAGAATCAGGAAGGTCAGCATGGTTAGATGATAAAAGAGTCGGCACATTGGTCTCAAGGGCACAATTTGTCTCTGATGGTGCGTAACTCACGTGTGGGCTGTCTTTGAATAACAGCCAAGCTTCACCTTTGTTGTCCTCTGCTTTCTCCACCTCTTCCCATGACATCTAGTGAAAATGAAACTGAGATCACACTAAGATCAAGGGGAAATGGAGCCTGGCAGATAGATGGTTACAGCTTACTGTGTTCACATCTATGTCAGTGTACAAGCGACCAGCAGTCAGGAAGACATCTGCCAGTGTGTGCACACACATATTGAGGAAATCTGACTGGCAAATTGAGAGGTGGTTAAAAAATAATACAGGGAGGTATGTAGCCAGGAGAGTTCTGTCTGAGAGGTTCAAAGATGGCTGGTCATTAGGAACACAGCAGTGCAGAGATTGCCACAGCCAGAGAGGTAGGAGAACATCAGCTATTCAGTTTATCAGATTGCAGGGAAAGGGGGTATCCCCTGAGTGTCAGCACCAAAGTTAATGGATGAGGGGAAGCACATAGAGTGACGTTAGTGTCAAAGTGCCACATCTTCAGGTGTGCAAATCAGTGCAACTTCCCTAAACAGCAAGATGAGAGCTGTCCCAACAGAACACCTTTCTTTTTTTTTTTTTGGCTGGTTCAGTGTTGTGAACTTTTACCATGAGCAAAACTCTACCCTGTTGTTGTTTCGATAAGAGACAGAGGATGTTTCGCAAAWCTTTGTGGCAGAAAATGTAACGCTGGCCAGAGGGCTGTCAGATTTGCAAAACTGGGTGAAATGTTGCAAACAGGCAGACTGGCGCCATGGAAGAGCAATTCTGAAGAACGAACTCCTGGACACTTCCCGCTTTCCTCCGGGCACTCAAATACCCTCCAGTTATGAGTGCTTTCAACACAGGCTCCTGCATCCCAAGTGCTGTCTATCCTCCAGGAACCCAGAGCATTGCCCAGGATCTGCAACACGGATATAAATAGTGAATATAGAAAGGTTTTTTTTAAAAAAGAAGCCAGAGGTTTGACTGTAAGTGTTTAAAAAAAGTATTGGCTTTGCAGTCAATAGTCTGCAGGAAGCTTGCCATCCCACAGTGCCAATGACCGAAAATGCCACCAATATGCCCCTCTTAGGGGCCACCCAAAATGTCTGAGTGGATGGCCTTGCCATTGTGTGATTCCTTAAAATAAAATGACTATAATTGTGGTTAGACTTTAGAGATCCAGGAGCCACATGAAAGAACATAAAAGCCACAGAATAACTTAGCTACATTGTCTATTGGGGCTTTGCCAGAGCTATTTCTGAGATGATGAAATCTCTGTCTCTGGAGAACTTGTGCTCAGTTTCAGGTTCCCATATCGCTGATCTACCTCACCTGGAAATCAGCTCCATCACCTTGAATTCACTGGTCTATTCTGCAGCAGAATCCTGTTGTGGAAATGCAATTAAGAATAAGCCATTCTCTGGCACCAACCCTGCTCCAAAGGCCCAAGTCCCACCCCAAACTCTGTGCAGCCTAAAGAAGAGGCTGTCTGTTCCAGGACATTGCATAGGAATGTGTGGCTCCCCTGCTGAGTCACCATGAGAAAAGAAACTTCTGCCATGCAAAGGTATGCAGTTATTTTTGCTCAATGCCTGATCGTGTGCAAAGCCAAGTCAGCTCACCCAACTGTATGAAGGGGAGGCAGGCAAGGACTATAGTTTATGATGGGAGTAGCTCAAGAGGATGGCTGTGCCAGTAAAACTGTTCTAAAGTCTTTAATTATCTGCCACCGCGTGGCTGGTGCTCTTGAACGTTCTTCGAATAATTAAGCGGCAGCAGCAGAATAAAGAAGAGTTATTACCTATGACTGCAGCCTACACATTAACAGATGAGTGTAATGCTGAGAGACTCAGAAAGAAGGAGAATCATTTTTTCTTGCAAGGAGACTCATAGAAATCCCACATTTGGGAGGAAGTTTAGGAAAAAGAGGAACTGTGCAAAAAGGCTCTGGTCTGTTTAGGGGGCCTCTGAGAACTTTCTTTCAGTCCTTCCTCCAGAAAATGCAGGCAGCCATAAGGAAGGAAGAGAGCGAGAGATATCATTTCCAAGGGTGATAAAATAACCTAGGAGCATAAACCTGCATTTTAGAAATGGTTTACATTGATAATATTTTTAGGAAGAGGGGTTTCTGTGGCCAGTCAGTTTTTGAAAATGAGACTTGATTCCTAAAAGATTTAAACAAATGAAATGTTTAATCCCTGTCATGCCCATTTTTAAAGTTGCAGAAGTTCCCACTGCCACTGTCATGTTCATATGCTGCTTCAATTCCTCTGCAGAGCTGAGATGGCCACGCAGTCCAGCCATGGCAGCTGTAGTAATGTCCATATCTTACTCTTTGTGGATCATTCCTAAGTTATTRAAGGTTCAGATCAGGCAAGTATACTAACAGAGCAAACAGCAGACACGGCCAGAGTCTCCAGTGTCATCCCTTCTGTGCCTAATGGTTGTGCTTCTCAGTTGTCCTGAATCTCTGGAGGGTTTCAGACCTGATGCCAGCCCCAATTGTGCTACCTTTGCCAAGTGGTTACAATCCCTTGCAGTAAGCTAAGAATTTCAGTAGCCAGAAGGGGAATGGCCTACATACATCACCTATCTATGCTTGGACTATAACCAGCTTRAGCTGTACTCCTAATACACAGCTAGCGATTGGAGGGATCAGGAGAGAGAGGCACCAAATKCCCTACCCCACAAAGAGTGCATTTCCACCTTCCACAGTTTGTTCAGCCGTGATAGCTGCAATTAGTACACCTTCAAGATGCCATTCAGGCAGGCTTGTGTAGGAGAGTCCATGTCCCAACAGAAGCTGTTGGGGTCTCTAAGCTATTCAAAAAGCCTGACCACACGTTTATCTATCTCTCTTTTCCCTCTTGAGCTTCTTGAGCTGTATTTTCAGTCTCCACTCTTCAGGTTACAAGCACTCATTCTTCCACCTCTGTGCTGATGTTTTATGTCTCTCATATTCCATCTTCCTGTCAAAGTCATCTGGCTCACAAAACCCTATTGGAAAACTACATCTTCTGATCCTTTTCTGCCTGGAGTGCTCCCACCTGGAGCACCAGGTCAGATTATGGTCTGATGTTGCTCCCTGCAGAAACTTACCCAGCAGGAGAGAATGGGTCACAGAGCGACAAGGAGGCAGGAGCCCCGCCATTCACTCTCCCTTGAGCAGGAATGATATGCAAGGTCATGCAGGTGCATAGCTTCACTTACCACTATCCAAGTGATCTCTTGTGCTTCAGTCTGTCTTCTGCAGTCACAGGTGAATGTGTCACAGAGCAGCTGAAGAGGCACCTTCCCAGTGCTACCCTATCCGGGTGGAAGGGAGATGGGCTTCTTAACAATGCCGGCCCCAGAGGTTGAGGTCATTAAATATGGTGATTTCAGCTTTTACGTAAGGTTTGTTTCTAGATCTCTATGCTGATGAGAAAAACTTGACAATGAAAGTTAATGGCTTAAAAACAGAGAGGCAAATAAATCCCTCTGTCCCGATTACCCGTCTTTTCAGTGCTTATGCTTTTTAAGGCAAACCTGTGATGTCTAGGGGTCTGACTCGGGGACATGGGACAGCTGAGGCTGGCAATAGCACATAAGTGGCACTCAGGCATTATGCTGTCCTACAGAGATGAACACTCCCACAAATAGGAAGGCAATGTATAATGTACTGTGCTAATTAYATATACTCCTGTAACCAGAGGAGGGCCTAGGCACATGTTAACARCTGGAAGATCCTGGAAAGATAGATATGCGATGCATACCTGACTTCTGTTCCTCCTTTCCTCCCTCTTCACTATTCATAGCACTTTCACAGAACACAATTAAGGATTTTTTTTGAATGAATGAATAAAAAAGAAAAATCATGCTTGCATGCTTGTGATTTGGGGGGAAAGTTGCCAGAAGAGGAACTGGAGCCCTTCCAACACCTCACAGTCTAGTAGTTAAGCATTGCCTGAATTGGGCACCAGGGAATCTTGTGTCCTGCTTTCTTCCACTCACTGGTTTATAACTCTTGGCATTTAAAAAGGCATCTTGTAAACATTTATTTCATTGTTCTTCAGTATATAATTGAGTCACTTGCCTGCTTACCTTGTTAGAGAGAGGAAAGCACCCTGCAAGGAGAAATTGTCTCTTTTCCCAGCTCCTCCTCGCCTGCATCAGCAACTTGGTGCCTTCCGCTTCCTGCCAGCTGTTCCCCAGCTACCTCTGAAGGGAGGAGAAGCCACCTCGAAGAGGGTCTTCTCTGTGCATTGCCAGCTTTCCCCTGCCAGCATGGCACCCACACTTCCTCTTCCCACACTAGTTGGTCTCAGCCTGCTGCTGTGCCAGTCRGAGCTCCAGTCCCACCACTGGAGCAAGCCAAGCCAAGACCTTCCATGCGATTGGTGAGTGTGGAGCTGGCATGGAGGTATGGATGCCTCCTCCCAGCCCTCTCCACTGAGAAATGTGGTTTTTAGGCTCAGTGGTAGTGCTCTGAAGTTTGACCAGCTATTCAGTGTGTCCCTGCTGTCCCATGAGGAGGTGGCATAGGCACCATGCTGTCCCCAGTGTGCCTGGGGTTGGCCAACTCCTCACTAAACAAATGTGATTTTTTAAAATGTTTTCCTATTTTTATTATTTGCATTTAAGGTACAGGCCAAGGCTTGTTTGATGCTATAGCAGAAGCCCTGCCTGTATGTTACACCTTATGTACAAACTTAATAGAGATCTTTACAGAGTTCCAATAAGGGACTGAGTGACATATCTGCTGGTTAATGATTTATCACTGTGTGAACCTGCTGAATAGCAAATATGCTAAAAAGGGGAAAGGAAAGGGCATGGCAAGAGATTAACTGAGGACAGAGTCAAAAGTCAACCAGAAAGGACTGGGGATGAAGCTGGAAAGGTCAAGTAGCAAAYGGGAAGGCTACTGTAGTCTAAATACTGCCTCTCAGCAGCATGGATGCCAGATCTTAGAAACAAACCGAGGAGTAGAGCAGATGTACTGTCCCACTCCCAGTTCAGACCTCTCCACCACACACCACAGATRAAGTCAGCTGAATAACTAGCTACCATCTCCAGCTGAATTTCACAGCTTGTCTACCTAGGAGAGACTTTTGGATTCAGTAAGTTTCTTTCACCTTTCCAAGAYTCCAGTCTCAGCTGTTCCCAAAGCATGTGCCTGTCTGAGACAGCTCACACTGCTCCACTGGGCTGCACTGGCAGCACAGCAGTGTGCATTAGCAGCCCCATGCAGTCCTCTTCAGGTGCAACATCCCATGGTGAGGGGAAGAGCTGTCAGGAGCTTCTGAGTTTCTGGGATGGGGCTTCAAACGCATCTGCTCCCAGGCATTCTCCGTAGTCTGTTGATGTGGGGAGAAACTTGTGGCACCAGGCCACAATGAAAAAGCTGCTGTGATCCTTCCAGCCATCAAATACAAACTCCTCTATGCAAAGTAGCTGCCTATGTCAGTGGCTCTGACCACCAGTCTAGGTGGCATTGAGGTGGTGGAGATGGGGATTTARGTCAAGTTATAGAGTGAACTCTCCAAAGATAGATTTCTTTAACAAACCACTGCTTCTGCAGCATGACAGGGCTAGTGGGGCAGATCACAATGTATATCTGGGAGGACCTTACCCAGAGCTTGAGAAGGACAAAGGCTTCCCTCCTAGAAACGCATGAGGAGTTCACTTTAGCCCTCCAAAGGCCAAACACCACTGCCAGAGCATTGCCCTCAGGGGACTGGAGCAGAGGATACAGCCACTGCCACCTGGAACCTGGCCATCCTGACAGTCCCAGTTAATTAGTTGTTAGCTAAGTCACTGCCAAGATGAGTTGTAGCAGTAACTACATGGGCACTGGCAGGATATATGGTACGTTTTTACTAGCCTGTGGATRATAGGATGTTGGCCCCACGCTGGCTGGCAAAATGCAGTGTCTTGGTAGACAGCAATCCTGTCCAGTGTGAGATAGGGCCTTCCTCAATGCTAAGCACATCTCCAGCTATGGAAATCAGATGGGAATGGCAGCCTAGAGCTAAGGGAAGTGCTCCATTTTACAGCCTGTTGATGCAGCAACTGTAACTAGTATTGCCACATGCTGAAAGCATGGTGACAAAGCATTGTACCATGGAATATCTGTCCAGAAAGTGGAGTGTTTATTTTGAGAAAAGCATAACACTAAGTGAATGTCACAATTCAAAAAGGAAAGAACTTAATCCAACATAAACAAAGCAGTTATTGATATATTTACATGACTGAAGTTCCTGAATTGAATTCTGACTATTCATCGAACTCACCATTTCTTTGCTTTCTACTCAGACCTCACTGCTAAACTAGACAAAGGAGCAGCAATATGTAGCCTGGTTTATCCTCACATAGCTCTGTCAGTGTTAACGGGGAGACTCTGGAAAAGTCCATGGCTTCAGGAGGCTCAGGCCTGCTGCCCTCAGCAGTTCAACTTCTGCTTTGGGGACAGCTGTGAGCACCACCATCACTGTCATTGCCCCAGTCATTTCAGGAGATCCCTATTAGCTTCTGCTTCCCTTACTTCTGAAACTATTTCTTCCTGGGGTTAGAGGAGACATGACTTGACATCTGAGATCATCTGCATGAGACGGTGGAAAGGCTACAGTGAGTTTCTGTGTCTTGAGGCAAAATGTATGAAGGTGGAGACTGTCCCCCATATCTGTGGGTCTCCTCAGAGCTCCTGTCCTGCCCCTTGGGCAAGTGTCAGGAAGCAGTCATGTCCATCACAACTGGGGAGAAGAAGGCTTGTGCCCATGGTCCTGGAGGCTGAGCAGAAACAACAAAAGCCCTCTGGCAGAAGAGTCTGTCTCCACTTCATCTTTTGTACTRTCTGGCCTGTCTGGGCACTTCTTTGTCCATGAATTTTTTTGACAGCATCTTAGGCTGTCCCCAACCCTCCTTCATTGCCTTTCTGACACTGCTGGGATTCAGCCTCATCCTGCCCACTTTTCTTTGTAGGAGGGGGGAACCTGATACTCGTACAAGGACAGCACTCCCATCTATGTGGGCATGGCACATTAAGGAAATAGGATAGTAGGACACAGCTCAGGCCTTTATTGTCTCAGTTACCATCTTCATGTCAATGGCAAGAAAATAGCTTTTTTTGCTCCATCTGCTCTTGACAGACTGGTGTGAGCTTAGCAACAATAAGGGATTTACCACCTTCTCTCCCTCTCTAGTAGAAGATCTTTATCCATCTTGCAGCTGATCAGGAAGGAAGGTAAGATAGGCAGGGCAACAGAAACCATGTTACCAGCTACTGGGTACTCAGCAAATTGGCCTGATGCTGGAGGATCCTATCCTGAACCCTGTCATTCAAAGGCGGAGAAGAGTTTGTTCAAAAAAGCAATGAGCAAACAGGAAAGCTATATGGATAGTACTTACAGCAGTAAGAAGTGAAGGAGTAAAACAAGCTTTCAGCTGTTTGATAGTCCTAACAGGATTATATTGCTTCACAGATGCATGATAAAAACAAACAAAGCTATATATCCCCACCAAAAACCCGCCTTTATTTGCCTGCACACAAGTGCAAATTGCACTGTAAAATATTTTTGCAGTCAGTATTCTCATTAAAAGCAATTAAAATAGGCAGAAATGCTTTGCCAGACCTGYGCATATCTCTGTCAGTTTAATTTGGGCAATTTATCTTGTAGCAACTAAGGAGCAGCTAAAAAATGAGTGCACTGATCAAACAGGGAACCAATATCTCCCTTTTCCTGTTTAAGGCTCTGCCAGACTACAGCAGGGTGTGAGCACAGGTGTTGGGGGGAGACGGGAGAGCAGGTGAAAAGGAGAGAGAGAAAGAAAAGAATGAAAGTGTCATCACTGGCCAGTGTTTATGCAATATGATGGCTAACAGAAATAAAATGTTCTGGTGTTTCATTCCTTCAGTGGAGCATGCGATAGAGTAAGGCAGGCATCAGCACTGTGCAGAAGATGAAAGGCTCACCACCATCCAAGCTGGCAGCCCTGAAAACAGTGTTTGTTTTATACAGCTGTGGCTCAACATAGCTTATCAACCTTCCAGGAATAAGATCCCTCCCGGCACAGCCAAGTTGTCTCTGGCTGGGTTTGAGAAGCACTTCCACAGTTTTCTCTCAGTATAGCATGTCAGAGAAACCATAGCTGTACTGAAGCATGTCCTYTTGGCTAGGTCTGTGGTCTGTTGGCCACAATGTCCAGGACATAGTTGTCCAGCTGTCAGACTTCCAGCCTACCTCTCCAGAGGCATTTTCAGGATATCTTGTGATCCTCCTCTTCATTTTATCTGATAGACCCCTGTAGGCCCTAGCAATCCAGGAACTGCTGTTCTACTGCACCCGGACACATTTCTGCTCCAGAAGCCCAAAAAGTACCGGACTTCCCATGAAAATATAAGCAAGTCGTAACTGTCAGTGTACAAATCTGACCTCATCACCAAACTGGGAGGTGATCTTAAGGATGTGATGCCAAATGAGAGTTAATTACCTTCCAATCAAATAAATTTGAATGGGGAATGAGACACCACATAACTGAGAGTGGGTAGGGGACGGAAGAAACCACCTATATGTGAGACAGCAAGGCAGTTTAGTCCCCAAAATCTGAAGTTAATCCCCAAAAATATTCTTGTGTAGACAAGACCTAAGACAGATTTTTGCAAATTGTATGAGAAATGCYGGGGTGATAATGAACGAAGTGACCAAAGGATAGGAGTCCCACTTCACAGCAGAGCTGGACCCTCCATTCACTTATACCAGTTCGGACCACAGAACTAAATGACACATGGACGATGAACAGGCCTTCAGCTCCACCTCTGCACAGAGGGGGATTTCAGCTGTCTCATTCTTCAGAGCTGACATTTTAGCTGTAGAAAATATGGAGATCTCTTCCTCAGGGACTTTCTAGGAACACACTTCAGGATGATTCTTGTTGCTGGAAAAGCCATGTATCAAAGCATTATATATCCTGTGGGAGGAGCAGGGGAATTCTTTTGCAGACATCATTTCTTCCTTATGTAATTAAAAAAGTCAATGGGAAACAAATCCAGACATGAATATTTATCTTTGGCTTCCTGGTAAGCATCTTGCTGCATTAATTCCCTTGGCCTCCTCCCAATTTGCTTATAGAGAGAACCCAGATCCAATGCCTCCCCATAAAGATTTGGGCACCTGGGAACATGTAGCCTGGGAACCTGTTGACCCTCAAGTTGTCTGACTGGGCTGACAAATGCACCTTCATCTACTATATTCCCTGAAGACTCACCCCTCAAAGTAGTATTTTCCATAAAGGGTAACACTACACAGTAACAAGCATTTCTGTGAAAATGCCTGCTTGTCCCTTCCCACGCACCAACCTCATCTCAGGGAGCTGTCTACAAGGGTGAGAGTAAAAGGGACCCACAAGTCCTGTTTATCGGTTTTAGACTTCAGCAGGACTCAGGAATCCTGTGGGTCTGTTGCATAAGAGTGACTTTCACCTCATGACACCAAATCATCAGGACCTGGGAAGGAACCAAAAAGACACACCAAGACAGCAATAGTGACAGCATGCTGCCGTGCCTYCTGTTTTCTCACACACTCTCACTCCACAGGGCTCTCCAGTGCTTTTTCCTTGGTCTGGGGGAAGAAAGAGACACAGCCAAGGTTTCCCTAAGCGGACTTCATGCCCATGCTGTCAATCTTCCCCAACTCAAGGACAGTACCTACTCCTTATGTGCTAGGGAGCCTCAGCCCTCTACCCCAGGGCACTTTCTCAGCCCATGATTTGCACACAAAAAGCTCTACTCAGAGCCAGGTAACCTTGCAAAGTTGAGGATCACAGACTAGGAAGAGCATAAGTTAGACTTTTCTGTATAGGCCTAATTCCCTCCCCCTCCCCCATGGACAGAAGTTATGATATAGACTTTAGAAGCATGAGTAAATCTACTTCTATTCTGCAGGTTTCCGGCCTGCACAAAACAAACTATATAATCTGTAATCTGTAATGTGTTTAACATTTCTTCCTGTTCTTGCCGTGTTTATTTAACATTCACTATCCAATCTCTGCCCTGAATATACTATCATTCATTTCCTCCTGTGCTGCTTTCCCCATTATACCTGCTCACTTCACAAATATTAATGAGATTAAGCCTGACACGATGAGATGAAGGCTCAAACTCTTGGACCATCCTCTAATTCTGGCTGCTCCTCAATCTGGATTCCACCCATCTAACTTTGGGTCCCTGTGTTGGAAACTAATTGCCTAACACCGTTATAGTCAGTGGACAGAGTTAGAAAGCCCTTGAAGCATGAATCAAGCCAGCTAATACTATTGACTGCAGGTAAAGACTCTCCCCTTTGAGCAGGGGCAGCCTATTTTGAGATGACCGCTCCTTGCCATCCCTTGGTGGTTTCCTGCCCCTTCTTTGTGGTTTCCCTCTTTGAGCAAGGACTACTCAGCTGCTCTAGTAGAAGCCTCAGCTTCCAGCCCAGTGCATGAAAATAAAGTGGCACCGGGTGTAAACAGCAGCAGTTCACCAGAAGTTGCATGAGCAGTGCACGAGAGTGAGCAGGGCAGGAGCTGYGCTATGATAATCCCTTCCGTCCAGTGAGTCAGAGTCTTTAACCAGCTCAAATTACCTCACACAGAGCTAACGTGATTCAGATGCTACCCAGGCACTTGTTAACTGTGGTAACTCTGTTGTATGTCTAATTGTAAGGCAATAACGTCCTGTAATTCTCTAAAAGTGAAAATTTGCACAGTGTGATGGAGAAGCAGGATGAGCCCATGTGAGACTCATGAAGTGATGTCTCTTCTCTCCTCAGCTCCAGGGCAGCCTGAATCAGTATTCAGTTAATGGGGAAGGGAAAAAACAAAGGAAAACAAGAGGGGACCGGAAGAGGTTAGAAAATATAAGTTTATAAGAAATAGGTTGTTTAGCCTAGAAGAGAGACAACTAATAGGAGCCAAAGTTACCTCCTTGATTATGCAGAAACCTGCCACAAAGAAAAAGAGAAAAAATTCTTCTCACCATCCACTTGGACAGAACAAAAGAAATAGGGACTGTAGTGAGGGAGAGTTGGAGCTAAATAGTGTGGAGATCTTCTCTTTGGGAAGCAGAGGTCTGCAGGTCATGGGGTGCCCTGGGAGTCATGAAACACATGCTGGTCACATTTGGTTTAGGCAGATCTGACCCTGCCTTGGGACAAGGAAACTGGCCTGGTGAGCTCCTGAAGTTCCTTACAGGACCCCAGCAAGGCATAGACTTCACCTTTGGCTTTCCCAGCTAATTGGATCAGAAGAGAAACAGGCTCAGGCATCCTGCACTTCATTCAAGGAACAGAATTTACTCTAGATACTATCAGTCACTTTTCACTTTGCTCCAGTTACTTTTCACAACAGTTACTTTTTACTCCCTCATCTCCTCCAGCTCCTTGTTTTCACTGTTTCTGTCCAACCTGTCATCCCTGGTTCCTGCCTGTGATCTTTCTTTTCCCTCCACCTCCCTTCTCATCAGTTTCTGGCTCTTCAGYCCCCACCTCTTCCTACTATGCTCCCTGCAGCATCCACCTACCAACTCCCTTGCTTTTTCCTCTTCCCCTACTTCTTACCTTTCTGTATGACAGCCAGGATTCTTCCCCTCCTCCACATAGTCTGAAGTCACATATAGCCATGAAGTGGAAAGAGACTCATCCTCAAGTTCCCACACGTCCAAAGCTTCATGCAAGCAGAGCAACTGAGAAGAAAGCCTTGCTCAGCGAAGGATCCTTGAGACAGGGTACGCTCACCTGCTTCCTGGGGATGGCAAAGAGCTGGGATAGGTTGGAGCAGATGTGATGAAGGCAGAACGCTGGGATAACTTAGCAGCCAAAGGCTTAAAATCTTTTCCAGGTAGGTGTACGCCAAGATTTGTTAGAGTTTGAAACCCAGTCAGCTCTGGATAGCTTTTTACCTGGGTAGTAACTGATACACATTGACACCTTCCCAGGGAAATGTCAGGGCCCTTCTCCAAAGAACTCAGTGAAATTACTATAAAAAAGAAAAGATTACATAGGGCAAAACAATGTCATTTTCCTGAACTTATTCTTAGAAAATGATGAATCATTTTAGCCAAAACTTCTAAATAAATAAATAAATAAAACAAATTAATCATGCTGAAGCAAGACATCCAGTATGGAAAATTTTAGGCTAAATACCCTGGTGTTTCACTACATTATGAGCAACTATACAGAAAAAAAAAGCAGAATAGCAGAAAGTGCTAGCTAACTTCATCCATTTTTATCCCTAATATACAGATGTTCACAGAAGATCAATACCCCTCCTGTTAGCTTTATCACCATGGTAATACTAGCATAACTTAGTGGGAGTTATGCTTGAACAAAGGCTAAGAAAAATGTTGAGTAAGGACTTGGTATTTTGCCTGATATGATTATGGTGTAAACAAGAAAGTGTATTAGCACAAAGTGTTGCATCTTACTAGAACTGTACTTCCTTGTCAGTCAGGAAGCCCAGGTACTGTGCAGAGCACACTAGATCGGGAAGTCCATCAAGATGTTCCTGGCATAGATTAGTCACAGGACTATCTATCCAAGGGTCAGTCACATGAGTGGAAAATAAAAAAAATAAATAAAATAATACCAGCTGACAATCTGTTGGTCTGTGAGTACAGTCAATGTGCACTTTAATACCCCATGAATCGTACAGTATACACACACGTCTGTTCTTGGATTCAGCATCCTTCATGTCAAGAGAGGGTTTTGTATGTAAATCTAAACAGCAAAATATAACTCTGAAAACCAAAATGGAGAGGAGGTACCTCAATGTAGAGTTGCCAGCATCATTTCCTTCACAAGCAGATGTTAAAAATGCCATAAAAGACACTTGAGAAGGAATCTCTCAGTAACACTTGAAAAGGTGTAAAGAGACCATCCCTCTGAGTTGGGGAGGGAAATGTCAAACCAGTAGCCACAGACTGCCATGGCTCCATATAGATTTACCCCTGAAGAGAGGATAAAAGTCTTTGCATAAGAAAATCAGCAGTTCTGGTCTATGTCATTGCAGAGTCATGTCTAGCAAACCAACTGTTCAAGTCAGTATACAAGGGAGAAGCTAGTATCACATCAGCCAGCCCTCTGCAGAGAGATTTGACAGACTCTTGGGTTGACATGTGCAGATCATCCATGCTAAGCATGATGCAAGAGGAACAGACTTTTGAGATCAGTAACTGCCTTTAGATTCGCTGCCTCTCCCAAGATGCAGGTGATTTGAGAAAGCGGTATCTGTGTCAACTAGTTTCTACTAGAGAGAAAAACATTTTTTCCCAGTCATACTGAACTGACTCATATTCATTTCACCACCCTTTTTCACATCTTAAAATAAAAAAAAAAGAAAAAAAAAGAAAGCCATCTAAATTACACTTGCACCTTTGCAGCAAAACCAGGAGCACAGGGTGATTCCTACGAAGAAGACTTAGAGAAGTGTCTGTGGGAAAGAACGAGGCATTTGGGGAGGATGAAGAGGAGCAATCACAGAAAATGACACCAACGGTGGTGACTGAACCGAAAACCTGAAAGCATTAGCCTGTATTACTTAGCCCAGCAGTTCAGCCAGGTGTTGCCAAAGCCTACAGCAAGGTTCCCATTAGCTTCACTACTCCTGAATCATGCACCTCTAACTGCAGCCAGCTCATACCAGTCACACATGAGATAGGGAGGTAGGTACAGGACCTAACACCCTATGAACAGAAGGTTCCAGCAACTCTCACCCCAGACTTTGTAGTATTTTTTGCTTTTTTCAAGACTCCTGCTGCTGCAGACTCGTAACAGGCATAGAAATAGGGAGTGTGAGTGGTGCCTTCCCCAGATGGGTTTCACACTCCTAAGGCAAAAGGAAGGAAACCAGCATCACTTTGATCAAGTGCTATGGAGTAAGGTTAACGATGATATGCCAGTCCTTCCTGTATTTGACATCTCATCGGCTTGACACACTCGCTCCTGATCTCTGATTGTCACACCATATAAATAAAGGATAGTATTTTCAAAAATGTACAAGTGATCTAGGAGCCCAAGCACCATCACTGCTCTGTGAGGCATTACACCCATCTGATTATAGACACTTAACAGAGCACTTAACAGTTCAGTCACCAGAATGTGAAGTGAGACAGAGGTCACCAAGGGGAACTTGGGTCTGAATAAAACACCCTCTGAGGTGTCTGTATCCCTTCACAGGGAGCTGAGGCTTACTGTACTGTGTGCAGGCATTTCAGGCTGCATATGAACTGCAGGTCCCCAGAGCAATATCCAGCTCCCAGGTCCTGGTCCACAGCCCAGCCACATCCTGCCTCCAGATCAAGTGACAGCCAAGGTGTGCGCAGTGCCAGAAGTTGTGCCCCGTCACATCCCCAGTCTGGAGGATCAGGTGAATGGGAATTCCAGGATCATTGTTGCCTTCACCCTGCACCAGCTTACACATGAGTTCTGCCCAAAGGGAAGCAGATCAGTCCTACCCACCTGTCTGCACAACTTCTGAAGTTGCAAAGGGCTCCCACGTCATCAGATGTTATCATCTAAATATGTCAAAACCCTACTCATTTCCAGTGTACATAGCCAATGATTTGTTCTGCATTTGGCTATTTTAAAAGGGTCAGTGATACCCCAGAAAGACAGAATTCCCTACTGTGTATCATGAAGTATAACGTATCTCTTGATTCAGCCTAGGAGCTCCTCAAGCCCTTCGTACAAATACTCCTGGGGAAACCATTTTATCAGGGAGTATCAATGTCTGATCACCTAATTCTTGCTGAGGAGCACTTCCCTCCAGAAAGGCACCTGCGATCTGGATGGGCTACTCAAGGACTGCAGCTGTTCAGTGGGACTAGGGGGCCTCAAATCTGATTCTTAGGACACAGAGAAAAAAAATGTCATTTTTCTAGCAAGATTCCCCAGCAATGATACTGTTACCGCTCTGCCTGTGTGAAATATTACCATGACGAACGGCACCCAACAGATGTGTAGTGCTGAAAACTCTTCTTCCTGAGACACTGCAGCCCCCCATGTGACCTCAAAATGATGGTTCAAAAGCAAGAAAGCAGCCTAGTGCTTTCAAAAGACACCAAATATTGGAGTCCCACCAGGCGTTGACATTTGGACCTCTCTCCAGCACTGCAGGACTGAAGTCAGGGCTGCAAGTTCTGCAATGAGTCCAGAGCACCTCATGCACCCTGGGAGGAGGTGTTTATGGTGGCTCTTTCTCAGTCAACTCACTGCTTTCTTTCCCAAGTAAAGCTGCTTGTGAAGGTGCTGCCTCTGCCTGTCATTGGGTCGGAGTGYACATGAGACCTGGGCTTAATACCCTCCACAGGCTGAGGGGGCTTCAACCAACTTAAACCTCCAAGGAAGGCTGGAGCAATAGCATCTGCAGAAGGGAAGGTATTCTCCTTCCTGTCAGAGGGGCTGGCTGAGCCCAGCAATGAGGAGTCTAAATCCCCTCATCCCTACAGCCAAAAGTATATTCAACAACCTAAACTGAGAGCAAAGGGTCCTGTGCTATGTCATCTCACTTTCCTCCATCAGAGCAGGCTCCCAGCAAAGGGCTGCAACAGGTACCTGTTGATGGGTTGCCCTTACACCAGCTCCACTTTCAAGCCCAATCCTGACACATTCCCACTCAGGCTGATGAATGCAGGTGATGTAAAAGGTATTTATACCACTATCACCAAGAAAGGATTCCCCTGAATGGGATGACTTCTCCATCAGCATTATTTAGGTGGTGCATGTTTCCCTCATGCTGTGAAGCAGAAATTTCATTCTCCTAAAATCTGCGGGTATCAATCGCTGCCATGTCAAATATTGCCCCTGCCCTTTCCTGTGTGACCCATTTAATCTGCCAGGGAACAGAAAGCCGTTTGAGGGCATCCTTAAAGGTAAGCACGAAGTTCCCCTCAGAACAAAAGCTGAAATGTTCTCCATGACATATTAAAATAAACCAACCCTCCCTGCTCCTGAGCTAGCTTGTGAACATGTAGGGTGTGTAAAGTGAATGTCATTGTCAGATAACATCGCACGCAATAATGCAGCATGGAGAACCCATGTGAATGCCAGTTACTGATCTCTGTCATGTCAGTRTATTCCAAAATAGCAACTGTTCTGCTCAGTGTTGCCACACTAATTTTGCAGAACCTCAGCTCATGTCCATGAACAGCCTCTGATACTGTCCACAGGGAATGTTTCTCTGCTTTCCCTTTGTCCTTTACCATATCTTTTTACCAGGTGATTACAATGTAATCACATGCAGGGAAGGAATGAAACTGAAGCAATACAATAAAACAAGTCTGGCTTAGAAACTGCTGTCTGGGCCACACAAAAGAGGAATCTTTGACTAAAGTCAGTGCTTGTGAGAAATAATGGCAACTGAGCAGTCTATGGTTATTCAAGAAGGGGGTAAATGATTCTCCAACCAAACTCTCTGCCACCCTCCTCATTTCTCAGTTCCACTTAAAACTTTGCCAAGCCCCGCTTAACCAAAGAGCTGATCACAAAGGAGTGAGCAGGCATAGGTGGTCTAGTAAAGAGGCACTTTGGCAATGAGTCAGATACCTGTGTCCAGATATTTGGTTCACCACAGAACCAGCTACATACAAATCCTTTCCAACTATTCTTTCCTCTGTGCAAGTATATTGCCAACTTTGCAAGGAAAGGCTATATACTTTTCTATAAGCTGGTATGGTGGAGCCTGCATCAGCTGACATATTTAGACAACTTGATTTTTTCTATATCTATCTGTTACAAAATTGTGGCTAAACAGAACAAAAGGTCTTACTCTGGATTTTCCCTTGCTGGGATGAGATGGGTGCAATGGGAGCCCTCCAAGTCTCTCAGTCTTTATAGCATTTTCCCATCTGTACTGTAAGAGTTTGTGTTATTAAAGCCCTGCCTCAGATAGATTCAGATGAACACAGAAGCAACTACAAAGAGTTATATCTGTCAGTCTAAACTGATTAATTTCTGGAGAGGAGTCCTATTTCCCATCCTACTTTGCACCTTCAATTCCAGTGGAAGAAAAAGAGCTTTCAGATCACATAAGTGTTAATAAAAGTCCAGGGCCAGGCCCAGCCACAGTGGCTGAGGAATAAAGAAGGATGTTTAGCCCTTTCAAACCATGGAATCAGCCATGGGAAGAGAGCCCATTTCACAACATGTGGGAGACTGTCAGATGCCTTCTCTGACTAGGAAAGAGACAGCCTTTCCAGAGTAGATTTCAGTCCAAGAGAAATATTTATTTTAAAAGATAACAAAAGATTCACAGTTGCACTATTGATAATAAGATGGGAACAAGTAGGGCCATGTAGGAGGAGCATTTCACCCATTCCCCACGTACATTCAGGGAGTGTCTCACTCAGATCCAATATCTGCCCAGGTATTTGAGCAATGACTTCAGAGGAGATCAGCACTTGGTAAACACCTCCTATCTGAGCCAGGGCAATACCAGCAGCCCTAGGGACAGCAAAGAAAGCATAGGTATAGGTCATACCTACACTACAGCAGGAGGTCTGAGAGCAGCAGACTGTATCCAGCTGTAGGTTAGCTGATTTGTGTATGGACAGCGTGTTTGCATGCTGGCAAGGACACCAGCAGAAACTACCTTGCCTCTTTGGTACCTAGTTCACATGCAACACTTGCTGCCTCAAGGCTGTAGCTTTGCTGCTGCTTCTGTTCAAGCCACCTAGGAAACATGCACATTCAGACACAATCTGCTATGCTCCTTGGGCCAGGAGCCTTCCAGGTGTCCTTAGCATCGAAAATCAAGTGGGATCCTTCTTTTGGCATCCCATGAACGAGTTTCTAAAAAGGCTCCTTTAGAAAAGGATCATGATACTACTTCATGATGATTCTGCCTTTTCTGTATTCCATGTCTGAAAACACAGACCTAAGAGCAGTATGTTTTCTCTCAGAAAAAGCTGGGCTAACATATATGAGATGCTATGCATTTGCATGGACTCCAGAAATAACTCAGGAGTTCTCTACAGAACTGCTTGCGTTCCTTACTTTATAAGGAACAAGGGTCTCTGAGGCACTGGATTACTGTTCAAAAAGTATTTTTGGTGGAAAAAGAGGAGCACTGTTAGCAAACATTGCACAGATCACATTTTATAGTGTGCCTAATGGAACAGTGCCAGGATTTGGTCCATGCAAGCTTATTTCTTGCCTTTCCCCCAATGAAGAGGTCAGCCTGATAACACCCTTGGTTATCCCTGCATAGAAAGGCCTCCTTTTCCGTCCTTCCCACAAGTCTTGTGCTCTTCTATTCCCTTGCACATGGGAAGCCCATTCTGGGCTTTTTTGAGATGCTGACTGCAGATTATTTTTGCAAATGTTTCTTATAGTGTTATCATTGCCTTATATTCCATGGGGTAAGCCCCATTAACCTCTACTAGTAAGAAAGGGATAGCCCAAGCTCTGCCAACTCTCTCAAGATTCCAGGATACCAAGAATAATTCACACTCCTCACAACACTCAGCTAGATTCATCAGGAAAGCAACAATATATTTTTAGGACATCAGAGTGCATCATCTATGGCCACCTTATAATTCCACTCTGTCCTGGGCTGGAGTTCTAGAAGAAAGGCAGCCATGGCCTCCAGGACTGGGGAAATAGAGAAGAGGTATATTCTTACTTTTCAGTTGATTAGTGCTAAGATAGCACATGCAAACCTTGGAAGCAACCAATATCAAAAAGCTACCTGGATCAAGCTGTGTGAGTACTTTAATCAGTATATGGTCTGAGAAACCTGGCCGTGTATCCAGTTCTGAGTCAGAAAAATAAAACTAGCCCAATCATTCACCAAGTTCAAGGTCTCCTGTATCAGTACATCAAATGGCAAGGGAAAAAAGGAAGAAAAGTGAGTGAGATGTGTCACGGCCTAGGCAGGGATCAGAAAAATGTCTTACCGAGAAGTCAGCAGACTCCTACTCGGAAGATAGGTGCTTCATTCCCATCTCAGATGCCTTGTATGACGCTGAGACAAAAATTCCCTCTGTGACACATAGGAAACAATTTCAACTGCCTGCACTCAATTCTCGCTCTGGGAAGGGAGTGGCTGATGTCTCTGTTTCCATCCGCTCCTGCAAGGATCAGTCCCATGAGTGTACGGGTGTTTGCCAAGATGCTTCTCTGTGGGGACCAGCTACCAATGCCTCAAGAGAATGACATCCAAGCACACTGTGGCACCCAATGTCTAATGAGAAAACAGGCTTTGATGTATAAGCCTTTATTTATCTTTTAAAACAGACACTATACCATCTCTAATTCTCCTAGGACTAGCTTGAAGAAAGTGATAGATACAGCAGGGAAGTGATGGGTGGGCTAGTGCCTACAGTTTTTCTGGAGGGATTCTTTGGAGGGATTCTGTTGCTGGTGGGTAGTTGTTACCTCAATAAACAGAGGTGTTTTGTGATGCAGGTAGAACTCTCTCAATCCCCTTTTCACATCTGATGGTGAACATGAATAGCCTGCCAAACCTAGACTTTTTCCCCGGCTAAGCTCAAAATGCTGGGTTGTGCAAGATAAAAAGCACTACAGAAAGATACGCTGTAGGTACCTTTCAAATATTTCTCAGTGAAGCTCATGTTTCTCAGAGACTTGGAGAAGAATGCCTCCCTTATCAAGAATGGTACACGCAGACTCCCCAACCCATCCTACTTCCCTCCTGTGGGGCCAGTTAAATGCCCGTTCAGCTGACAAACTGCATGTTATAAATTCTGAGGCTGACTCTCATATATTCAGCTGAGCACCTTCTGCAACCTGGCAACCCCCCTGCCAACACTCAGGCAGTCCTTTCTTAATTTTCTTCCATCTTGCTGCGAAACAAAGAGAAACACATTAGCAAAACCAGAGGTGGCCCATGAGGGCACAGTGTTGAGTGGCGAATTTAAGGAAGAGCACACAAAGAAAGTACAAAGCTGCTGTGAGAGAAACCACCAGAGTAGATCCTCTGCTAGAGAAAATTGAAGTGGCCTCACTGACTTTGCCTGTGCTGGCTGGGTTACGCCTCCCGGGCCATGTATCCTGAAATAGGGATCCACATGTCTGGCTCAGTGAGAGCAGGCTGTCCTAGCAGTGTTCAGAAGCTGTGCAAGTGGAAAGCATTTTTACACAGGCTAATTTGACATGTAGCATTTCAGGAACTTGCAATTTATTCCATTCACATTTCTTGCCAGAGACAGTGTCCTTATTTTTATGGCTTGTGAAAAAAAAAGCCCAGCAGAAAAAAAAAAAAAAACACTGGGCAAATAATAACATGTGTGGGTGGGTGGGTGTGTAATACCCCAGCCACAGGGCTACAGCAACACTTGGTCCCATTGACCTTTCTGCTTGAATTAAGGTAATTACTCCAGTTATTGACAATAGTCTGCTGTGTTACATCTGTGGATTGGTCCATAGAGAGGAACACAATAAAAACTTTAAAACCTTATGGTTTGACACTTGCAAGTGACTTCAAACCTGATCCAAATCTGAAGGACAGACTCTTTTGACTGCAGAATGTTTAAATCCGAAGATAGATAGGTGGGTAGGTAGGTAGGTGAGTAGGTAGATAGGTAGAAGCAAGCAAGCAAGTAAGCAAGGAAGGAGGGAAGGAAGGAAGGAAGAAAAGATAGCTCTATTTATGTTAAATAGATAGTAGTCAGGAAATTTCTGCTATAATTTATTTCCAAGGGAAACAGGCTTTCTAAAAACATTGAAACTGTTTGCTTCCCAAGGCATTTTATTTTTCTTAGCTCTCCACTAGGAAAATCAAAACCATGTATTTTGAAACAGATAAGTCAGTGTGAATGACTATATGTTACCCTGCTGACCTGGCCCAAAATATTTTCTTTCAGCTTTATTGCCTGTTGTGATAAACAGTCTCAGACGAGCTTAGTTTGCGTTTCTATCCCATAATACAACAGTGTTCTGGTTCATAAGAGGAAACGGGGCTACCATTCAACCTGAGTCATGTGCCTCCATATATAAATACTTCATAATGCTGAACTGACTCAAAATGAACCATTGTGGTGAATTCAATAAAACGACACAAAACACTGTAACTTGGAACAGTGGAACAGATCATTCCTCTTAGAAATGTCAATAAAAGAAATTTCTGAACTTAAACATTTCATATTTTTTCATTCAAAAAAATCCCATATTTCAAGTTTACATTGTATTTTTGTCATAAAGCAAATGCTGAAGCAACTACCTCATGAAATAGAAATCTGATTTTTGTTCTGTTTTCCTGGTACATAGCAGCAAACACAGAAGTGTAGTATTTTCTTAGCTCAAGTTATAGGGCAGATTTGCTATTATTGAAAACAAATGATGTCTCTGATTTGGACACCTCATCATCTGCATATTTACACAGTGTTGGGTACCATTAAATGAGTCTTAGAAAAATTTTCTTCTTGAGGTTAAATGCTGCATCGATGCGCTATTTCTGTTTATGAAGGTAGAAATGGCTAGTTGCTGTACTATGACCCAGTAAGCACTGCTAACTCTCATTTTCTGTCTACAAAAATGAAACACCTAGGGCAACCCACAGAAGAACACTTGGTACCTGAGGCATAAAGTTTGTGTCAGAACATGATCATATTAAAGCAGATAATTCCAGGTAGAAGAAGGAGCTGGAACAAAACTGACCCATCTGAGGGTGAGAAAAGGAGAAAGCATGGCCACTCCAAGAGGGCAGGAAGAAGATTGGGAGTAGATATGGGAGGAGGTTAGTATTTGTGCCTTCTTCATAGTGTTTTCATATTCACCTTATCAGCCATATCCTCAGCTGAGGGATATCAGTGGGCCAGACTTTCAGCTGGTAGAAAGCAGTGCAGCTCCATGGGATGAGCCTTGGCTTAGCCACACAAGAGTCTCAGAAACCAGCAAATGAGGCCTTCCCTGTGGCTGAAGTAATCAGACATAGCTATTCCTGCAAGACATTTGCCCTAACCTGTTGCTAAATGCCCCCTGCCTTTCCAGTCAATCTAAGACAAGCTAAAAGATCAGATCTCTAGTCTGAACTGGTAAATCCATGCAGCTGCACTGATTTACACCAGCTGACTGTCTGCTCCTTGAAAACACATTCTAAAAATCCCTGCAGGGCTCTCATTCTCCTGGTGGTTCTGGAAGTCCCACGTAAGCCCAGAAGAGAACAAGCTTCTGACACTGCAAAACTGTCTGCAGTTTTCCCTCTCAGCACCACTGGGCTGAGCACAACAACCAGAAGAATCCAACAAAACAAGGCCGAACAACTTCCCACTGTTATTTTAAGCACAGAGAGGGGACGGGGTGAGAATGAACTGCCCTGCGTAAGCTAGGAAATCATTTAGTTCTGGCTGATGGTCTCCTGTGGCTGTGGTTTCCACAATGTCTCTGTATTCTATCTGTGGATAGAGGATGGAACCAGCCTCCTGAAATAGTCCGAGCAAGCGAGACGGGAGCTATTTTAATACCTGGAGCCTGTTCCTTTTACACTCTGTTGAGTGAGGGGAGAGAGCAGAAGAGTAGAGACAACAAGCCAGGATGATGTTATTTTAATACATGCAACAGGACTGTCAGAATGTTGTAGGTTGCCTGTCTTAGCACACACCCCTATCTCCCCCATTGCTACTACGTGCAAGGATGCACGGACTGAGCTAGCACCCATGTAAACCAGAATTAGCCTCAGTTGTGTATGCACATGCACACATCTTCTTGGAAAAGCGTCACAGTTTCCTTCATGTCTCATTGAGAGGAAAGAGTGAGTTAATGTCTCCAGATGGATGTGCGCAAGGCATCATGGACGATCTGACAAAAAGAGAGATGGACCTTCACAACTCAAAATGCACACAAATCACACCCCCACCATGCCGCTATAAGAAGACAGCCACTGCAGCTCCTTTCAGAAGAGAAGAGCTTCCTCTTCCCAGCATTGTGTGCTGGGAAAGGTGATAGGACTGTAAGCAAAGCAAAGTCTGTGGAATACTAGGTGCTTTATAGCATTCACTATAGGAGTTTTGATACCATCTGGTACTGTGTGATAAGACGGTAGACTTTCAGAGACTTGACATAGTGGAGAAATACAGACCAGTCCTTTCCCCAGGCTTGTCTGGATCCTGGTTTCGTAACAACTCAGACCACATCTTCCACTTAGCTCTCTAAAACACAGGTTTTAACAGCAATAAATAAGTAGTATGCCTTGAAAATGTTCTTTCAAGCACATTGTCAGTATTATCTGAGGTCACTTCAAATCTCAGCACAGGAGGAGACTTTAACATCTGAACCTGATATCTGCATTTCTGTACAGGAGGATGATAACTTAATTTACCTTGATGTCTTGTTCATGGTGCATGATGCTGAGGGCTCAGCCCCTTCATGGCCACGTAGAACTGCCTGAGTTATGCCAATTTGTATTGGTCCCCTGTGGGCTCATACAATAGCATAAAACAGCACAACTGCCATACCCCTGACCCATTATAGCTCTCCTTTCTTCAGTGGAAGAGAGCAGAGTCATGTAGCACCTAGCTTGGTCTCTTGTTTGGTCACAGAGCAACTTGCTCCAACTTCCTCAGGAGCAGATGAAATGCCTCTGGCATCCTTTTCCTATTGCTAGAGTCATAGAGAAATATCTTAATCTACATAGCTACTATTCCAGTATCTGGATTCCTTTTCGTCTTGCCAACACTCTGTATTGAACTGATGTCTGAGTTTCTTGTGATACCTCTATATTACAGCAAAGCAACTTAAAAACTTAAGCGTGCTGCTGTGCTGCTTCTTTCAAGGTTAATTCTATTTCTTTGCCCTTGCAACCAGGCCTCCTCAACACAGTCAGTCAGTGAGGTCACCTTCTGTATCAGATGGAAAGAGCTAAAACGTGACACAGGAGATCTCAGCTCCATTGGCTGCTTATCTCAGTACCTGCAGCCAAAACAGAAAGCTTACTCAGGCTGCCGAATAAAAAATACCTCTCGTGGCACATTCCTCATGGAGTATATGAGAGAGAGAGCTGAGGAGACGGAGGGGAGCAAGCCAGCAATCAGACTGAAATAGGAGGAGGAATAGATAGATACCTACATATGTACATACATGCATACATATATACATGCACAGAGGGCATAGTTGTTTCATCAGCAATAGTGTCATGGCAGACAACACAACTGTATGATAGAAAAACTTCTTAGGCTTGCTCGGTGAAATCTTAGCCTTATTGAAGCCCACGGTCAAAATCCCATTGACTTCAGTAATGCTAAGACAAATGTAGCTGCCCTATGTCTCCCACCAGCCATTTCTGGACCCTCAACCTCGAATCTGATCCTACTTCTCCAGCTTCACCCATGCCACTGCCAAAACCAGACCCCAAAGAGGTAAGCAGGGAACAGCAATGCATAAACACCCAGTTTGTGTTCTTTCCATTTTCCCTGTGTGGTGACAAGCAAAGCGAGCAGCTAAGAGCAGAATTTAGTCCCTATAGGGGGCTACCCTTCAAAATAGTATTTAGCCCCTCTGAGATTTCCCTCTCAGCGTCCCTTCATCCTGTCTCTGTAGGGAAAAAAGTTACCTCCTAATTACTAAGAAGGGTGGTTATGTGGATCCAGTTAACTCAGACCCTTATCCAAAACCACTAAAARGACTTCCACTGCTTTTGGAGAGCAAAACGTACAGTGATGCTGGACTACTACAGAGTGGCAGACTCGCTGGAGCCAGCTCTCACTACAGAAGAACTTCTCTGAGAGCTTGTTCTGGCTTATTTCTCATTGTGATGTGATTACATACTGATCACAGCTATGCAACATGGCAAGGCATGAAATTTTCAATGTTTCTGTACTGAGAAAAACATCTTCTCAGTACAGAGCTACTRTAGGACACACTGCCCTGAGTACAGTTGAGTATTTTGTCTTTCTTCCCTGGCTTCCCATGCTATATCCAGTTAAGTTCAAGGCGAGAGTCATTAAAGTCAAGGTTTCCCACGGCAAGGGCCAGGATAACTGAAGGATCAACTACCACTGCAGAYGAACGTCATGGCTGACAGCTCAACTTCTCCAGCATCTGGGAAATCTCAGCTGCAAGACTGACCTTCTTCCTGTTGTCTTTAAAACAGCCAGGTTTACACATGGCATGATCTTCTGCAAGATACTCACTACTCCAAGTGTGTGGGCATTTCTTCACTGGACCTTCCTCATCCTTCAAAGACAGATACAAACCAAAAGTGAAAGCAAAAATAAACCCCCCAAATGTCACCACACAAACGCATTCCACCTTTCCTCTGAGAATAACCATAGATGTTTCTCATGCTGCTCAGATGTTCAGAAAATGGATGATGAAGGAATTGTAAGGGTCTCTGCACAGAGCTAACTTAACGCTTCTCAGCACAATAGGATTTTTTTTCCCTCTAGTAAAAAGTGCTGGGACAAACAGATGGGAGCAGTCGACTTGGCTGCTCCTTTTGCATTTGGAGTAGGGGAAACATGTTCTCCATTTCCTCTCAAAAACAACCCACCCCAGCACCCCAAATCTGCCCTCAGCAGCAGTGAATACCTTGGCTTCTTTTGTGAAGTGGCATTGGCAAAGTAGGTAATAGGTTTCAACAGGCAAGAGCTTCCTGGAAACCAGCAGATATAAGCAGTTGTCTGCTTTGAGGGAAAGGGAAAGGGAAGGGAAAGGGAAGGGAATGTATTTATGACCAGTGCAAGGCTTCTGTAATGAAATTTTCTTAAGAGAGCACGAGTTTGAGGAAGCATCCTAGGCAGCATATGTTGAGGCATGCAGGGGAACCATGCTTGTGAGGAAAGCAAGCATTCAYGATGCATATTATCATGTCCTGTTTCAATGACTGCTCACTTAAAACAGCTCCAATTGCGTTAGGGGTGAAGGTGGCCCCTGCTTTTATATACTTTTGAGTCTGCCCCATGCAATCCAACCTCTGGATGTAAAGGACTGATTTACACCCCTGTGGCTTTGGCCCTTAGTTTCAGTGGATCTGCACGCACTCACACCAAGCAATCCATCGACTCAAGTGCTTCCACAAACATAAATGGCATAAACATTGCCTAATCATAAACAGCTGTCACCTTGTGAGGCACATGTGCTCAGAACCAGGTGTGTGTCACTGCGGTAACACTGGAGGATATTACTCTGACTTGGCTATAAAAGGAAGGAGGGAGGTGGGACCTGGGAGAGATACAGCACCACAGCAGGTACTGGAAATTGTTCTTGGCTCCTAGCAGCATTGTTTGATCTGTTCAGCGTGTCATGTGCCAGCCAGCCGCCTCTCTACGTGTGTTTAGGCAGCTCTTGCATGTCTGAATTCTGCTGGTGAGCTGGTTGTTTTAACTCCTTCAGCTGCCTTGACCTCCAGGAGGAAGGCAGTATTAGAAGCAGCAGAATGAAACCCAACAGGATTGGAAGGCAGCATGGAGCTTGTGTTAAATTAAGACATTTTTTGCAATGGTCTTAATACTGAAGGCACAGAATGCAAATAAACTAGTGAATTTGGTAAGACCCTCAAATTAAAGATACACAGTGCTATTGCTGTTGATAAAAAACAGTCACGTCCTGGGAAGTGTTTCCTAAAATGTCCTTGATGTAAAATTAACAAGGACAACCAATGCTTTCTCAAGCTTTGAAATCCTGCAATGGGAACCTGTAGCACAGGCTGAAGACAAAAGCAGGATATAGCACGAACTGGTATCAAGAGAATAACTGGAAAGGAGAGGTTCATGGGCTTATCATGCCATACATCTTGAGTTGCATGTACCCTTCATAAAACCAAATTCTAAACCTAAAAACCTGGAAAAGTGRCACTGTGACACTGTTCAGTGGAGCTTATGGTGAGTATATCACTCTGAATCACATGCCTGTGACCCCCTTCCCACCCTCCCGTGCCTTACCTTGCTGTCACTTGGCAGTTGTTAAAGTAAGGTCTCTGCGTTAGTGTTGTAGGTCTCCCTTAAAAGAGGTTCACATGGACACCCACACAGTGCATTGCTTGAAGGGACTTTTTCTAGAAACCCCTGCTTCTCTGTGAGTGCCTGTATTAGAAATCTTCACTAACAGATCTGAGACAGGTTTTAGTGTGAAAACTTAAAATCTATCATATGCTGGAGCCATTTTATCAGCAACTCCTCTCTGTTTTGCTGTACTAGTCCAAATTCTCATGTCAGTGGTAGAGATCCAGAGTCATTCTTCAGAGGTTATTCCAGCCTGTCAACAGCTTTGCTGAGATCTGAATGAGCCCTGCTATTTCCGGTCTCTACATCTGGATGACAAGCTGGTTGCAAGGTGGACTGTGACATCTCACGCTTCAGGAATTGCACTTGTGTTTGCCATGTTCCAGGCCTCAAGAGACTGAGCTGGCATCCTGGGAATTTCAAACAACATCAGTTCAGACTTCTTTGTTCCATTCCCTCCTGGCTTCTTCTATGTGGATGATTTGTTGCCCTTTCATGCTGTTCAACAAAAGCAAGGGCACAATCCTGATCATTGAAGATGAGCTGGGAAAATCCTGCAGAGAATGGGAKATAAAGAAGGGGTGGGGACATCCTTCCACTCAGCAAACAGGTCTGAAGCCATCTGATCACACAGTGCCTGGAGAACATCCATAATATGGGAAAATCATTCCAGACCATTTCAGTGCTAAAACTACAACACATTTCCACTGGTGTTTTCACAAGTTAAATGTTTTCTTTGCCTTGCTGACAAGTTAGCTATTCTCATCCAGGATGACCCTGGAGTTGGGGCAGTCATACTGATGAATGAATAACAGTGAGAGCAGTCAGGCTGTAGTTTTCCAGCAGTGAAGAGAGCAGCCTTTTGCCTTTCACCATCTCAACCACGAGTCACAGGGAGCCAGATTCTCCTTCTCGCTCATATTATTACTCCATGGGTCTGCTTTGCCAAAAGGAGGTCAGGCATTCTCCAGGAAAGAATTGAGACCCAAATTAATAATGGAGGTTATGGTCTTATTTGTGTGAGGCTTGCTCTTTCTTCAAGAGAGTTTGTATTGGCATATGTAATTGGCCTGGAAAGTAAAATGGGAAAGAGGAAGACAATGACATGTCCTCTAGCCCTTTGCTATGACAACGGTCCTCTGCTCATCTTTGCCTACTCCACAGTTGAATATGCTGCTAATTCTACCCTTGACACGGGTCTCCAGCAGGACTGTCAGCACACATTCTTGCCTTGCTTTTCTGGTGTCTGCCTCTGCCCCAACGAGTTGGACACTTGCCAGGGGGACTCACAGAGGCTGGGTCTTGCTTGGTTTCAGTTGAGTTTTTATTCTTTTACAGCAGCAGTTGCAAATGACAGATAAGTAGCAGCTCAGTCCCCATTTCCCAAGACCAGTGAGTATTGCTTGTTCCACTAAGGTGTAGGAGCAGTCTCCTCTCCAACCTGCATCTTCTCAGAGGCAGGCACCAACAGACTCTTGAGGTCTTTGCCAYCTCCAGACCAGCTAAGTCTATCCTTGAGTCTGCCATCAAAGACAACACAAAAGCATTATCCTCCTGGCCTCTTACTCAGCCAGCCTAAGACCCTCTTCCTGGGCCCTGCTCTGCATCACCCCTCTCTGAATGCAAACCCTGGCTGCTACCTACACAGCACAAAGCAGAAGTTCTGGCTGCTTTGAGAAGAAATCTCTGTTTCTGTGTCCTCCTGAAATGACTGACGTCAGCATGGATATTTTTATGCCAGCAGAGAATGAGATTGAACTTTTGTGGGGCTGAAATCATGCCTGAATTTCATTTTAGGCTCTACACCTGTGGAACAGGTTGCCCATGTCAGCTCCTTGTAGCTAGGGCTTAGAGGTTTCTGAGACCTATAGAGAAAGGCCCTGGGAGGTCTGCTRCATCTACCCACATGAAGATGAGGCCCTTCCCAGAAGGCTGCACTGCAAGGTGAAACAAGCTGAGTTGATCAATGTGAGCCAGCATCAAAACAGTGAGGACAAGCTCGCCTGTAGCTGTGGATACTGGAGGACAGAGGAGCACAGCAATGGAAAGACCCTTTTGCATCCAGTTCTCTATTGTGACAGACAATCATGTCACACAAATGTGCTCAAAAGCACCTTTGTAAATCAGACTGTCAGCTGCAGTTTATCAAAACAACCTACTGAAATAGGAACCTGTAGGCTGCATAGCCAGCAGCAATAAGAACAGTGTCAGGGACTATCCCACTGCAATTRCCCTCAGCAACCAAGATGAATTTGTCAGATCAGGCCATTAGTATTGTTCATGGTAAGTACTGGATAAAATAGCTGAAGTATCATATTAGGACTGATTTTACAGCAGATAAATTGCTTTTAAAAATTTGTAGCTTTAAAAACATGAGGAACTTCTCTCCTTTTTAAGCTTTCACACGCCAACATTTGTGCTTCCTACAAATGAGACAAGAACCACTCCCTTGCTCAAACTCTTTCTACTGTCCACATGTCACTTAAAAAAAAAATCTTTTTGCTGGAGGGGGAGGAGGGCAGAACTGTTAAACATCAAGAGCTGAGAATTTATCTACCATATCAAAGTCACTTTAGGCTTGACAAAATTCCCCTTGTTAATTGGGAGCAGCCTGCAAGGAATTACAAGGCAAAATCAAATATTTGATATGCTTATTTCTATTGTTACACTGCTCTGTTTAACTGCCCTGGTAAACCAGCTTTCAGTCATAAATTTCTTCCTTGCGCCAAGCTATCCCAGTAATAGCAAAATGTGCATGTTCCTGAATTAGCTCAGGTTCCCTGGCCTCCTGTCGGATACTACTCTTTTCTAACTGTATCTGTGATTGGACAGTGCTTTGAAACAAATGAGTGTTCATACAAGCTACAGCCTGCGAAGAAAATATCTGGCAACCTGTAAGTTTCTCCTCCATGCTCTGCCATCACAGTGCACCTCAGACTGAGCCTCCCAGGAGTCCTCACACGCACTGGCCAGGCCGGGTCTACCGTGGTGCCTCTGCAATCTGATCCATTCACGGCCTTCCTCCTTGCACCTCCTCCCTATTTACCTCTACTTTCCTGACTCTTTTAGCCTTGTAGTCCCCAAACCTAGTCTTTTTGTGCCCCTTAATTCTTGCACAGCAGCTCCTTGCCCACTGCTCCATCTCTCCAGCATCTCTTGCCCAGGAGTGTCCACCCTTCTTTCCCCCGCTACCTCTAGCTCTGCACCAGCTCCAGGCTTGCTGCCCTGCACTGAGGCTGCCCTGGAGTATCTCTGCAGTAGAGAACAGCTACTTCTTGTTCTGGCCTTAAAACACTTTCCCCCAGGCACCTACCTACTCTTGGTCATTTCAAAGACACCAGGCTAGGTGAATATTTGGTCTGAGTCAGTGAGGCCCTGTTATGTTCTTACGTGCTGCATACAATTTGATCAGTCCTTTTCATAGAACCATAGAATCATAGAATCACAGAATCAGTAAGGTTGGTAGGGACCTCTGGAGATCAAGTAGTCCAACCTCCCTACTCAGGCAGGGTCACCTAGAGCATGTTAGACAGGTTGCATCCAGGCAGGCCTTGAATATCTCCAGAGAAGGAGACTCCACAGCCTCTCTGGGCAACCTGTGCCAGTGCTCCGTCACTCTCACAGGGAAGAAATTTCCCCTCATGGTCAGGCGGAACTTCCTGTGCTTCAATTTCTGCCCATTGCCTCTTGTCCTGTCATGCAGGACAACTGAAAAGAGTTTGTCCCCATCCCCTTGACACCCTCCCTTCAGGTACTTAACACATTGATAAGATTCCCCCTCAGTCTKCTCTTCCCCAGGCTGAAGAGGCYCAGCTCTCRCAGCCGTTCCTCATAGGGCAGATGCTCCAGCCCTCTGATCATCTTCGTAGCCCTACGCTGGACTCTCTCCAGTAGCTCCATGTCTCTCTTTTCATTCTTTTATGTGAATACAAATTCGGCAGAAACTCAATTACATCCCGGTTGATGTAAGTGATGACAGATTTCCCAAGACGAAATGCCTTATGTGCTGAATTCTTGCAAAGTCTGCCCCCAGAGTGTTCTTATGTTTGTCATGATCACATGCGATGCTGTGACCTCATCGTCTACAATATCCCTAAGTGTTAGTCAGTAGGGACAGTCTGTCACATTCAGAGGTTGTAAGATGTCCACAGCTTTAAACTTGACACCCCTCTATCAYTAACACTGCTGGAAGCCCCTTGCCACCTCCAGCATGACCCCAGCAGCTAAGTGGATCAGCTTGCCCTGGTTTTGGCAGCATAGCCATAGCGCCACTGAAAGCAGGCRAGGAGCCCAGCACACTTGCCAGCCATGCCCTGTGGACTCTGTCTGGAAACACAGTATAGCTGTGTGATCTGCCTGCATTGACACAGGTTGCGTTTAAAGAGCCACACCTGGGAAGTAAATATGTGTCGCTATGAGCCATCCCTCTGCAGTATTGGCCTCTGTGGCAAATCACAYGAGACTGGGAAGACAGTCAGTCCATCCTCGCTTATCATAATGAGCCTGAGTCAGTGACTGGGATGATGTGGGTGCCCCATATCAGCAAGCAACAGCTGTCTGCATAATGTATATGGCAACAGCCAGTAAATTAGTGTGCAGATCCTTCGAGAAAGGCATCCAGGTGTCTCAAATGTACCCAGGTCTCTTGCACTCCTAAAGTGATGATTGCCTGATGCTTGCTGGTAGCATCACAACAAGGACAGAGATCTCTGCTTCCCTCTCTTGCACTCTGCATGGGGGTGCATGGCATCATTTCACTTTGAGATCCTGAGAGCTGTAAGACTCAGATAAACTAGGGTCAAATACTTCTCAGGGAAAAATCAAACCCCAGGATAGAATTTGGGATGTACATAGTTTTTGAGGTTTCTGTCTATGTAGCATTATGTTTCCTGCTTGGTACATGAATCCACACACAAGGAGAACAACCCTACCTGCAGAGATATTCAGTGATGCTCCAGCCTTACAGTGTTCAAATAGACCCATGTTGCTCAATATCCTATTGAAAAGTTCTGAAATGTGATGTTTTCAATGATGTGATAAAAATCTCAAGAGAAGAGTCCAGAGCACAACTTATCCCAGCTATATATATCTTTCAGAAAAACATTGATTCTAATTTAAATACAGGCAAGACCAGAAGCCACTGCCATAAAACTCCAAACAGACATTTGTTTCTTAACAATAGAGAGGAAAGCTAGGTCTCATTTTTGCACTGAGCTGCATTGTACCTGTGTATGAAACTATATATACCACAAATTCTACAAACTAGCTGGTCTATTTGTGTACTCAGTCCTGCACTGGAATCCTAAATTCTGAATCTGAGCTCCATTTATCTGTCTCTGGCTCTAGCAGCACATGTTGTGGCTGGGATGTCCCATTGGGTCTTTTTAGGAACAGAATGTGCCCAAAGCTCATTAGCAAACCCTTGAGATCAAGTGATGATGTACCACTGTGTACCTCCAGAAAGATCCACAGTCTTCAAAGGGAGTGTGTGCAAGCGCAGCAGATGCCCTGGAAATTATGCACAATATTAGACATGCTCACTTGTGGACATGGTGCAGCACAGTTGCCATCTCCAATATGTGCTGTTAGACCTATTGACTCTATCCAGGTTTTGCTTGTGGRGATGGTTGAGTAACTTTGAGTTTCTTTCATGGCTCAAGATGTTTCCTGTGTGTTCCCTCTGCCAGCACTTGTAGGAAGGGTCAGGCATTAATTTGTGTGGTTTTGTAATGGATGTGCTTGCACCAAGAGGTCACAATAGTAATTTGCACCAGGATAGAATGAAGCACTTAAAGGAATGCCTTGCTAATTTTCTGCACTACAAGGAAGCTGTCTGGATCCTACACATGACTCAGCTGTGGTCCACAGTGACTGTGGGATTCTGGCATCAGCCCGGCGGTTTTGCAGGGCTGCCTACTGTGCTCTAATCACCTGCTCTCATCGGGCAGCTGCATTAGCGTGACGAGTTTTCCTGCCTCTTCAAAACACAGCACTGGCCAATGGGCATGAACTGATTTTATTGTTGTCATTCTTCTGCATGGCAGACGTGTCCTGTCTATCTGTGGGAAACCACTACTTGGGAGGAAGTGGTGACCTCCTTGTACTTCCTACGTTACTTTTTTACTGCACCTTCCATTTAAATCTCAGGGCTGAGATTTTCAAATTGCCCAGGAGGGTTTGAAATTCATGTCTCCAGCACCTTCACCCAAGAACCACAAGCTAAAATGCTTCGTTAGTGCTTCAAAGCATCCTTTAGGAAGGATCCAGTGAATTCAAAGCAACCTTCTCCTGGGAAGGACACAGGTAATTGCTCCCTTCACCCAGCCTTTCAGCAAAGCAGATCCCAAGAAGAAGAGAACCTGAGACACTGGGAYGTGTGCAGCCCTTGAAGATCTAGGAGAAGGAGCAGGCCTCAGTGCCTCTAATCCTGGCTGTTCCCTTGTCTGTCACTGTGCTCAGAGTGAGACCCAAAGACAGGTCAGCAGGTTACATGGCAACTTCAGCCTCAGCTCACCAACGGATGAACCCTCCAGGGTGCAGCACTACAAACCAAGTAATTCTGAGCCAGCTAGCTACATTTCAAAATATGTGAAGGTAAATCAAATTGTTCTGGTGCAAGAGCTAGGCTCACCTGCTTGATGGCTTCCCTCAGGTTTTAAAACTGGCATCAGTTATAAGACATGAAATGGCCCTCCACAGCCCTCAGAGAAGCTCTATCTTCCTAGGCTTAATCCTGAGCTTTTCTGGGCCCAGATACGATTGCTTAGCCTGCACACTTGGACAAGTAAGTGTTGGAGCATGGTGCTTTTGCAGCAGCAAGGACATATAAATACACGTAAAGGGTATGAGTGTCTTTTTAATGCCCTGGTGTTTTCCTGCATCAGGTGGAATGTGGAGGGGATCGGCAGCCCTCTGGGGACTGCACTGCTCAGGAGATTGTTTGACTAACTGGGCATCTGCAAGTACACAAAATGAGTATGATGGTATCAACACAGCCTCTTATTAATATTTTGTCCACAGGGCAAAATCCCTCTGGAACTGAAAAGAGAGACCTGAGAACTTCAAATGAGGAGGTGGTGCAGGGTGACAGTAGAGAGAGAGAGAGAGAGAGAGAGAGAAGTCTAGCACAATGTGGACTGTAGTCTTTCTTTGTATCAGGAATGTACACATTCCCTACCTGTCTCCAGTCAAGGAATGTGAAATTGTAAGGGCTGCCTGGCTCAGCCAGTTTGGTCCCCAGTTCTCACAGGGACTGCATTTCAGAAATGTATTGAATTCCATCTTAAAAGCAGGAGGGTATTTGCCTGGAGTGGAAGCTGTTTTGGAGCCCAGTTTCTGAATGCAACGCCTCCAGGGTCACAGCATTTTTAACAGAGATCATAAGCCCATTGGAAATGCGATTGCAGAAATAGAGCTTGTGGCTGGAAGTGAGGTAGCTATCAGAAACACTGGGGATCTGTTGCTATACTGAGCCTGCTTCTGATTTCCAGTCTAATTCACTGTCTTTGACCTCACGTGCATTGCCTTCATGCCAATTAAGATGGGAGAGGCAGCACATATGCTTTAGCAGCAACCCGATGTTTGTTTATTTTGATTAACTATTTGCCTTAAGATGATCTCAGCCTATTCTGCACTCCCAGGATTCTTTCATGGGGCAGCCTTAAAGTTACCATGTAAATCACAGTTCTCTTCGTTCTATACACACAGACAAGGAGCAATAAAGAAACTATAAAAAGAAATTTGGCACTTTTTCAGTTCATCATCTAAGTGTAACATGGCTGTTCTTTACATGAGAAAGAACCTGACCTCTTGCCTATATTATTTGCCTGGAAGAGGAGAAAATAGATGATTTTTTTAAGGTGGAAAATTCCTGTTGAAGCAACAGCGAGCAGAGACGTCTATTGGCCAAATTGACAAGTCTAGATTTCACCCTGGCTCACCCCTGCTCTGAGAGGAAAAGCATGTCCCCTCTCTCGATGGAACCAGTTGAAGGAAAGAGTTCAGAGGAGCAGGAACATTGTTTTACAGCCTGGCTGTGCTCACTCAGAGGACATGATCAAAGCATCCTACGATCCCCCCACTGGAGTGATGGGAAGAAACGGCCGACTGGCTATGTGCTTGGCATGTTCAGCTCTAGCATGAGGCCAAGGAGAGTGCTTTGTTTTCATGGACCAGAGCTTCTCAAAGTAGCTGTCAAGGGGAAGTGACTGAAAAATAATTCTCAATTAATTTGGGGAACCAGTAGGGAGTGGGGAAGCTCCACTGAGGCCAGAGACTCATAACTCTGTCTAGAAGTGACCTTTTGTTACAAAAAGAAAAAGGTTTCAGACGTCCTGTCCCCAAAGTTCCTGGTGTGCCCTAGAAGAGGTCATGACCCCTGAAAATTTGTGACCCTCTCCCAGCAAAGCCTGGGAGACCCAGTTACCAGGACATGTGTAGATCCTTCACCAGCCTTATAAGACAAGTCAACACAGGATGCAGCCAGCAATCCCACTGTGTTGCAGCATATGGCCAGGACACGGTCCTTGTGTGGTTATGTAGTGTGCACGCATCCCCTGAGGCCATGAGCCAACATGCCCAGAGAAAGATGACTGAGGTCTCCTCACTTCTTGGCTGCAGGATGGAGAATCACAGAATCACAGAATGGGTAAGGTTGGAATGGACCTCTGGAGATCATCTAGTCCAATCTCCCTGCTCAAGCAGGGTCACCTAGACCACGTTAGACAGGAATACATGCAGGTGGGTTTTGAATATCTCCGGAGACGGAGACTCCACAACCTCTCTGGGCAACCTGTTTCAGTGCTCTGTCACTCTCACAGTAAAGAAATTCCTCCTCATATTCAGGCGGAACTTCCTCCAATTCAGTTTGTGCGCTTTGCCTCTAGTCCTTTCACATGGGACAACTGAAAAGAGTTTAGAAATGAGGATAGAAAAGAGTTTGAAATGAGGACAGTTTCASAGACATAGCTCTGTCAGCTATGACACAGCTGCCACAGGCAGCTTAGCATCCTGCAGAAAAGGCGTATGGCATAAATGCTCAGCCCTATGCCATTTTTTAAAGCATGGAGCAGAATAACCTTGTTAGAAAGGTTTCTTTAGAGTATGAGGATAGGGCTCATCCATGCATGTGATTGTCCCACCAACCCAAGTTACACATGATACCTAAGTTCCACACAGACATCAGTGATGCCTGCTTTACCAGGCCTGATTGACTGTTTAACACGTGCTTGAAAAAGGAAAAAAATTTATCTTGTGTAGGTAGATAGGAAAACAGAGGTGACTGAAGCGATTCTTGTTAGAGCAATTCCTCTCTCTTCCTCCTCTCCTCATACCARCCATGGCACCTACTCAACCATAACAGGGTATTTCCCCTGTTACTGAAAGGATCAAATTATTTAATCTTTTGGATAGTGTAAAGGGGAAAAACAAAGTGTATTTATGAAAATGTCATACAATGTGCCACTGAAGTGATGGCTCAGTAGGCAGTCTGAGGAGGTGCCATTTTCTGCTTACACAGGGCTGTCAAGGCTACAGGAGCACGTGGGCTGCGTAAGGATGTTAGGTCCCCTCCCTGGGGAAGGCTGCCAAGGAAGTTGATTACTACTTGCAGAGGTGATTGACCTTCCTTGATGTACCTGGGGAGGGAGTGGTTAGGAGGGAAAGGGGCTATGATTTTGGGACCTAGATAAAGGCTTTGGGGAATAAAGGAACAAAGGGCTTTGTGAAGGGTGAACAGCTGGCTCTTGGAAAGGAGCAGAGGTTGAGGAGAAATGAGCCTTTGGGGACAGTGCCTAAGGGAAGGATGCTGATCAAAAAAGCTGAAATCAGAAATCTCACTGGAGAGTCAGCCTACTTGCGACTAAGGTCTTGGGAGTTTGTTGTGGCTCAGAGAGGGAAAGTGGGCCTGGTCAGAGCTTCATGGGAGAGCCTGGAAGATGTTCCAGGTTTTGTGTTGGGTGGGTTCTCTGGTGGGCCTGGCCAGGGAGCAGATGTTACTGCAGAAGCTGCTTTAGCAGCCATAGGGTAACATCCTAAAGGGGAGATATCTTTCTGCATTCAAAGCAGTATCCCTGAGTCACCAATATGACACACTTGGCCAGTAGAGACCCTGGGGAGCACCGTCTTGGCTTACATGGGATGAAAGTGGTTCTTCTAGACACGGATAGCTTTTGCTTATGGGCCCAGTCCTGCAACCTGAGCTGTGATTCCTCATTTAAAATGCTGGARGATGCAGTAAATTGAATGCTTCTATCTTCAATGTATTTATCCCTCTAGTTCTCCATTTCAGTTGCTTAGATCTAATCCTTCATGTCTATATCACACTGCCTACAAACAGAACTAGCTATTAAATTTCATAAGATCTTACTTCTTCAGGCCTCTTCTAGCCATGGGAGTCACAGTTCGAGACCTGAGCAGCTTTCCTGACCATTCTTCCCTAACGTCATTGTCAGGCTGATGGAAGTGGTTGGAATGCTACACCCATTCATGGTCTTGACCCTTGGCACAGCGATGTTGCAGTTTGCAGTTTTATTCATTACGTTTTCCTGAATAAATGTCTGTATTTTCCTCTCCTGACTCTTCATAAATAGTATTTCAGGAGTTCCTTTGAAACTGTTTTCCACTTTCACACAATATTTTTGCTGCCTTTTATTATGTAGATAGATATTCATATGCCTGACTATGTTAATACTCTTTTCCTCCAGTGGTTCCCAATTCTGTACTGCTTCGCTTACCTCTTAAGCAATAGATTATTGCCTTTCACTCACAGCCTTGAATTTCTTGTATCTCAGAGAATACTATGGGATTTTAATAGCAGCAATGACTGAGGGATTCTCACAGCATTGGAGGCCTATGTCTGGCTCACAGAGATATCCAAGATCATGTCTAAAAGGGCTGGCTTGTTAAGGTTTTTTTTCTCTGAAGAAGGAACTAAGTGCTAAATCTTAATGGCTTATGTAACTGTAGGATTTGAAGGAGTAGCAGAGGGAACCTGCCTTTAGGTGCCTGAAAGCTTGTCTTTGTTTGTAACTGTGTGATTTGGTCTAAGTAAAAGGTATACTTTCTTCCTCTGATTCTTGCTTCATCTATATTCCTATATCTACCATAATTATAAAATAAATATGGAAGACTAAAGCTGGAGCTAGGGAGCAGCAGCAGAAGCAGTTCCCTCATCTACACTTCATAAGTTAGTGCAACCATAAAAAGCATTGCTGATACAATGCTAGAAGTAAAATCTGTAATTGCTGCATCACCCAAACAACAGTAAAGGGGAGTCTTGGAGRCCTCCAAATTTTGCCGACATCCTGCTACTATTATCTTTCTTGACATTATTAGCTGCCAGCCCATCTTGAGCAACCTCTCTGAAGCAAGCAGTGGACAAGTGTAGCAGCAGCAGGCTGTTTTTCCTCTGTTCTTGTCTTCTGCTTGAAGACCTTTGCTCCTTCAGCAAATCCTGACAAACTATATGGCACTTGAATGAACAGCTCAATTGTAAACAGAGAGCGGGACCAAAGGTGAGATAAACAGGAGGCTGTGAAAAGCAAGCAACATAACCCAGCAGCTCTCAATGATCCGGGAACAAGGGGCAGAGTTGACGTCCAAGAATTGGACTGAGACCAATGTTTGCTTGCCCCTGAGATCACAGGACACTGTTTTGAGGACCCTTTCAGTAGGGATGCTGCAGGAAACTCTGGCTATTAACAGCCAGGTGGAAGGGAAGAGCAAAATTGACTCCACAGCTAAGAACAGTGTTTCTCTTTGACATGCTACCCTATTGCATCGTCATTTGTCACGTTAGCAGGAACCTGGCTACATTAGCAGGAACAAGGTCTTCCTGCAGTTTATGCTCCCTCTGGTAGTGTAGCTCCCCAGGACAGAAGTCTCCCTTTGCCAGGTTTGCACAGTGCACAGACCTGATGAAAATCAGTGGAAGTACTTATAGCCAGCTTCAAAACAATCTGGCTAAGGAACGTGGGAAAAGTTTACTGGGACCATACAGAGGGAGCGTCTCACTCCTCGCACAGAAAGCTGTGATCAGCAGCTATCTCCCAACAGGCAAAGCCATGTGTAAGACCCAAGCTCACCTGTCTTCCAGTCAACAACTCAGTGAATGTCTGTGGTTTCACGGTGCGGTGGAGAGAAGCAAGCAGGATGTCTAGGGCCCAGTATTAAGTCCAGAATTGCAGTAAGAGAGTCACAGGACATGCTAGGAGTGTTGCATCTGCATCACACTCGGATGCAAGCACACCGACAAAATGTTGGTAAAACTGCCTCTGTACTATATTGTTATCTAACATCATACTCATCCTGCAGGGCAATGGCTGAAACTAGTTTCTGCAGGCAGAGCATGCTGTAATTTTTTTAAATGCAGCTTTTCAGTCTAAAAGATTTTTTGTTTAAATACATTATTTTTAACAACAAGATACAGATTTCAATGGAAATTGTCTATCAAGATGTGTCAACGGGAGCTTTCTATTACTGAGAAACGTTTTTTTCAAAAAGGTATAAATTTCAAAATTTCATTGCAGTTTTTATTGTATTTTTTTTTACTTTATGAGAACTCCACAGCATGCACATCACCATATTAAAGACTTGAAATATTAGAGTTTTATTTCCTTTCTTAAATCTTGACAGACAGCTGTTATTTAGCACTAATTAAAACACCTTATCTTTTTTCACAGATCAAAGTGTCTCCTGTTTGTTTTGCAATGAAACAGTTTGATGCTTTTTGTGTTCGACTTTTTGTCAGACTGTTTCATTACAAAGCAAACAAAAGTCACTTTGATCTCTGAAGAAAGATAAGATTTTTTAATTAGTACTGTATAACAGCTACCCTTAATTGTGTTTAAAAACAAAAGAATGGAAAACTTCAAATCTCTTGTCTTATTATACAGTACAACTGTATTCTAAAGCAGTTGCTGATCAATATAAATCATGAAAAGGACATGAATTAGGATTTCTAACCAATTCCAGAATGTGAATGAAATACAAAATGCAAAACCCAAAATCCCAAACTGAAACCTGCTTGAAATTCTGTTTTGCATGAAAATCCCCAAAATAATTGCTATGTCAAACAAATGCCTCTCAGAATTTCTCTTCCCATGGAAAATTTAAGGGTCTCTCCCTGAAAGATAGCAGGCAGGGGCTAAGAAGAACTTACATTGTTGGCCCTATTTTTCAACATGCTAGGACAATACACACCCTTGGTGTTCTCCTGGCTCCTCATGGCTTCTAGACACTGAAATAGTCATGTCTCTTAGATTCATATCTACTACTCTGTATGAACATTGCCTAGAGTAGTAGCATCCCATTCTTGACTGGCACCACTACATACAAATAGTAATAATTGGCAAGTAGAAAACACATCTTTCCCTTTGGGTTCAGATTTTGATGCAACTTTTACAGCAATGATCGCCCCCAATTTTGTTCACCATAACTCTGGACTAGGGACAGATTTTCAACATAAGACCCTTTGGATCTCTGCACCAGCTCCATATTGAATTTTGGGCCAAATCCAGACTTTCACTCCTCTGCAAACCAGTTCATGGGCTGGATGCAGGGTGCCTCAGGGAACTGCCTCATACTGTCCGCTTGTTGCCTCTCACAACAGCAGTGATTCACTAGAAAATATGTGTCTCAAGGGGAATGCAGATGTCTGTAGCAGATGGGAATCTTCTCTGCCCCTGGCTCATACTTTGGAGTTTGCTCCTAAAGGGAATAGTATGACTGACTACCAGCTTTCACATCTTTCAAGGCCAGAGGCAAATCTTGCTTGAGCCAGCTCACCAGAGTGACGTCACGCACACTAAATACAGTTATCACTGCTGAGAGAGCCAAGAAGGGGTAGTCTTTCTCATATGTGCCTCACTACTTCAAAGGTCCTAGGTACCCCAGTAATGGGCACAGCTAAAGAGCCTGCACAGGCACACAGGTAGAAGGATGGGGGAAAGAAGATCGAAAGAAAAATATCGGAGCTGAAGTATCCCGGTAACCCATGTCTGCTAGCAGCCAGCACCACACACTTCATGAGAGGTGATAAAACCCTCAAGTGGACAATTACACAATAAGCTTCCTAGTCTACCTCACAGCAATTATTGTCATGGAAGATGAAGATTTATATCCCTTGTAGGTTTTTATCCCAGCTGGTGAAGGGGTGGATGATATTTTTATTGTTCCTATATGGAAAATATGTAAGTAATATCTTCCAAAGCTCTTGGCCTCAATAGTATTTTCAAACAACAAGTTCTACAGGTTAGATACTGCATAAAACACTGTATTCCTTTAGTATTCTATTATATTAGTATTTCAGATTCCGTATTTTGAGTCAAGAGGTTTTTCTTTTTCATTTTAGTATTTTAATAAAGACTAACATCAAGGGTCTCATTTGCCTTCTCACTGCCATTGTTCTTTCCATTCTCTTATCACGTCCCTTTCACTGAATTAACGGTTCTAATCTTTTCTTTTATGAAATCTTTCTAGGTCTTCTAGTAATTTGCATCATCCATCTTTAAGTACTTTCTATTTTTGATATGTCTTTTAGAAAAATGACATGATTTTTCTAAAATCTAATGATTTTAGAAAATCTGAGCACTGCATTCCAAATGTAAACACAATTTCGATTTGCAGAAAGGTATTATAATGCAACCCTTTCAATATTAGCTAGCTACTATGATCACTGTTGCTCAAGTAGCCTGAAAAAGCCCTTGATGTTTTATTGAGTAAAAAATAATTAATTTAGGGCCTGTTGTGTTATAGAAGTGGTTTGAATTATCTTTCATGTTGCATTACCTTGTACTTATCCATGCCCAAATTAAACTGTCAGATCCCTAAGCCTGGAGTTCCTCACATTCTCCCCTCTCTGAGTCCTCTAAGCTATGCATCTAGCCCTGGAGCCTGGGCCTGCTGCTGAGTCTTGGAAAGCCCTACCCAGGGCTCAGAGAAGAGCACCAGTTGCCTCACAGCTCTCTGGCAATCTTGGATCTAAAGCTGGTGGGTATGATCTATGCATTAGCCAACCTCTAGCCACTGTTGAGGAAATAGGCACTAACAGTTGTTCCTATACCACGAGCAGGTCTGCAGGGAAGATGATGTGGACCCACAAACATCAGTTGCTGTCTGAGTTGATAGATCCTTGTACCCACATGACTACGGTGATCCTCAAGTGCTTCTAGTCCAGCCTGCTGCTTAACAGCTGCTTAATACCAGCCATAGCATTTCTGCCAGTCATCCCTTCCTTGAGTCTTTGCAATTGCTGAGCGAGATAAAGTGTATCTCACAGAAAGTCAGCCAAACTTGCAGTCAAGAGTGCAAGGCTTGGCGATCCCACTCCATAGGTATACAAGAGGTTCCAGTGATTGTTTACCTTCATTCTTAAAAACATTCACCTTATCTCTTGTCTGACTTTGTCTAGCTTCACTGGCCAAACGCTGGGTCTCCCTTACTTAGGAAATGCATAACTACACCCAGTACTCAGCAGCTAAAACCAGACAAAGGCAATARGGAGATAAGGTGTGCAAATTAAGAGGGAGTGCAAGTAGGCAATACTACCATTTTGGATGTCATTCTGCTTCATATTTTCACTGTGGGCCAGACTGGAATTTGCCACATGAACTTACCTCCAGGTGTTGGCTCCCACCTGATGCAATTGTTTGTCAGGCTCTTTTCTTCAGTTTCACTGTTTGTTTTTAACTGTGATCAGTGACTGGAAGAGTTGCATCAGCAGAGCTGAGAGGAATGGAAAGTGAGCTGACTGAACTGGGATCACGAAAGCTGCATATATAGCCTTTACAGTGACAAGAAGAAGAGAGTTTGGAAGATAACTGGCAAGGGCCTATAGCTCACCTAGATTTATCTCTTGGTACTAATTCCTGCTGTCTTGAAAGGGGCTTAATTAGAGTTGTTTATATACTCTTGGCCAAATCCTCAGTAGTTACAAATCAACATAGCTCCAGTTAATTCAAAGAAACTGTCAATTGATACCAGATAAGCATCTAGCTTGAAATACATTCTTGAATCAAACCAGCTGACCTCCTTTTCCTAAATACCTGGTTGGCAAGTTTCCCTCCAGAATCCCTGCAGACCTTTCCTCTTGGAATCCAGCAAAATCCATGTTGTCTCATTGGCCATGAAGAAACATCTGAGTGCTAGCTCCATTTTTTTTTTTTTTTTTTTTTTTTTTTACAACAGAGACCTATTAGCAAGTCAAAGCAACAGTTTGGAATGGTGGAGGCACCAATCTAAAGAATTTGTGGTATTTGTAAGAAATGCAGATAGCAGAGGATTTGGCTTATTTCCAAATACTACAGCAACTGTTCGCTTAATAAATGCAGCTCTGCTCAGCTTAGTACATGGCCTGAAGCAACTACACAAACTTTCTTAAAAGATGTTCTTGCCCCATAAGTTAAAGAGATAATTAGTGTTCCTCTAAATCATCTTTCACCAGCAGATTTCTGGGTGCTTCGGCAACAGTGACTGAAGCATCAGGGAAACCCTTTGTGAAGCAATTACTTGGCTTTATTCTACAAAGAGAGAGATTCAATAAGTTGCTGCAGGTTAACAGGGAAGGCAAGAATTAAACTTAGAACTCCATCAACCCACTTTATCACTTCCAGATTACAGCTGATCACTTCCCAAGCCTGGGACTAGAAGCCAAAATCCTGAAACCATTACTGGCTGCAATCACTAACCTACATCTCTTTGTGCTGGCAGAAAAATACTTAGATCTCTTGAGTCTCTTAGTCCACACTTTAAACCCTACAGGCTTTCTAGAAAGTCACCTAGAATGACATCTCCATTTGTTTTAAAATGATATAAAAACAAGATTCTCCTCATTCTATGCTGAAGAGCAGCAGCTCTCTGCTCTTTGATTTGCTTTGAAAGTCTCTTGAGAAGAGGAGGAAGCTAGACTTCTCAGTGACAGTCTGCTCAAATATCCTGCATGGGCAAAAGTTGGATTGCAATTCAATCTTAATCCCTCCTGGGTTTCTAATGATGAGGTTTGAGCTCACTTTCTTAGAAAAAAATGGTGATTCTTGTTCCAGGTTCTCCTTTGCCTGGGAAATGCCCTTCCTTTTCTCTCCCACATTTATGTATTTTTATTTCATTTTACTTCTCTTCTCCATCACACCATGTCCTCCAGGTACTGACCTTTCCCTTTCCCAGGTCTTACACATTCTTATCCTACCTTTTTCCATTTTCTGTCTAATTCTTTAAGTCCACTCTGAAGTCAATGTAACACTCTTGCCTTACTTAAGGGTATCTAGATGTTTTGCCCTTAGTTTCCTCTGAGTCTATTTACTACATCTTTTCTTCCTTTCCTCACCACTCATTTGCAAAGCTCCATATGACACTGGCCGTTTCTATATTCTGATGTATAGGAGTGTTTGCTAACTTGTTTGTTCAAGCACATAGCCAAACCACATCCCTGATTTCAGGGACAATACCTGGACATACCTGATTCTCACTTTCTCTTCACTTTACCCCATGGCTTAGTGTCCACGAGAATGAGACCAAGCTGCTTGAGTGAGAAGAGTTTCATGACACATCTCAGCCACATCTCTACACTGGACACTGAGAGGATGTAGGACCAGAGGCTACAGCACAGTACACATCTGTCATCAGGGTAGATCAGGTTTTCCTGGCTGTTCCTGAATAATGCCATACAGGCTAGTTTTTCCATCTGTTCAAACATCAATGCCATATCTTTTCACAACAACTTCCTCCAGATACTATATGTACTGTGACTCCAAGTACTCAGTGACTCCAAGTTTCAGACCAGAGAGTTGCCAAGCCAAGCAATGAAGGAAATAAGAGAAGGTCTCCACTACCAAGAACAGGCACAAAGATGGAGCCAATAGTCACACAGTAGGTGATCATTAGATTAGGTATAGAACTAGGTTTCCTGACTGTTCCTACTGCTGCCTTCACCACAGACTACATGACATTTCTCTCTCCTTACTCCTTTTTCATCCTTCTCTCCAGCCCCCCCCCAGCCACTCCTCTCCTTTATTTTAAGAGCTGACTCTGCCATTTCCCATCTATAAGGTGACATAKGAAAACTTTCTTAGAAAACAGTCATAAAAAGAAGAAGAAAATGAAAAAGAAAGACCCAATGGAGAGCAGAAAATTACAGTGTCTGGACCGTATTTACAATAATTATAATTATTATAAAGCACAATAGGGTGTAGAAACCCATAATTCTCCTGGTGCTTTCTGATTTTTAGATCTATGTTTAGAAAGCACATGCCAGAGAAACAGTTAGAAAAGGAATGTCATGAAGTCACTTTCCTCTCTATGTTGTAAAAGCATTGGGGAGAATATTTGTGTCTGCAGGAACATGGGGACAGGCAGCTTCAGAAACAAGAGGTGTGTCCATTGTTGCCTGCTTCAGAGTGACGTATCACCTGCTAACACAAAAAATGAAACCGTCTCGTGACACCCACTTCAAAAGCAGAGGTCTTTTTTCCCCTACACTCATCCATGCGTCACTTTCTAGGACTAGACATTTTTCCCATTTCTGACATTTCGGTGACTTTTGTACAAATAGGGCCCCAGCCCACATTAATGCAACCTTGGAGTTTTTCACTTCCTTACAGGAACATATTGCTGTGGTATCTGGATACCTCCCAGTAGTGCCCAAGGCAGCCTATGGAACTCATTCTCTTCTCATTCCTCTCCCCCAGGTACAATTACATGTGCAGTTAAGTGGTTTGTTTTGCTCACAAGGTGCTGCTGTCACAGGCAGCAGATTGAAGAAGTACCCTCATGTGTAAGACAGAAGATGGGAAGGCTTGCAGTAGTCCTTCCCTCTTGCAGGAGATTAGACCACCAGAAAGTTCTTCTTCCTGAACAGAGGAGTTTTCCACATTCAGCAGCAAATTCCATTGCTCATATGCAGCAGGTATCTGCAGCATGGGCTTCATTCCTATATCCCATTCAATCTTTTCAAGGATCAGGACTGAGATCTTCAGTTCCAATTAGAGGTCTTTGGGAAGGACAAAAATCTTGTGTTCACATCTAACCCTGCATGGTCATCCACCTTGGATCCAAATCAGTTCTACCAAGCTTCTCTCCACTCAGAATGACAATATACCTCACTTGTGCATCCTAAAAGAGAAAGATCTCTCTACACCGTTCATTATGTCCACAGTAGTCTGCACTGATCAAAGTTCCAGCATCCAGCACAACCTGGAGTTCTCTTAGATTTATCTCCCCAAATCTCACTACTCTTTCCTGCTTAGGCTCAGAGTCTGTCTTTCTTCTGTGCCCTGACTCCTGACCACAGCCACTCTGTTTTCTTAGGTATTCCAGCTCCTATGATGGATGCCAATGTCACCTACAAGGTTACTTCATAGTCAGTGGTAAAAGTGGTGCTTGAAGTGTTATGGAAGTGCTCTTCAAATCCCTTGGGACCCACTCAGTGAGCTCAGGACACCTTCTAGGCTATTTGGCTGGAAGTAACTGTCAGACTGTAACACAGCTATTGTTCTGTTTGGGGACTTTCTAATCAGCAAGATGGAAGATACATTAGAGGAATCTTCATGGGAAAGAGCTTTCTTTGTAAAAACAGGCACTTAATTGACTTTATTAATACATGGATGGATGGCAGTAACAGCTGAATGCAAACCATACACCCACAAGGGTTTTTGAGTGAGAAATGAGGGCCTCATACACATCTGAGTAACAGAGCAGTGCTCAGTGACATCTGATTCGGTAGATAGGAAATCAACAGAGACCAGCTGTGAAAGAAGAGTAAGTCTCTGTTTTTGGACAGAAGAGAGTACATCCTTCCCTTAAACATCAGTTGTGTTTGGGGCTAGGCACGGGGATCAGTTTTATGCATAGCACATAACATATACACATACATACATGTAGATATATGTGCACATGTGTTTTTCTTTGCATATTACACATTTTTGCCCAGATAGAGTGGAATAGGACTGCAGCATAAATATTCATAAACGCAACAAAATAATCTTTGCAATATGTATGCCTATCTGGACAAACCCTCCCAATCCTGCAGTACAAACAAAGCTCAGGCCCTTCACCTGCAGTATAAAAAGCTATGGTGTTATCCTTAATCAAAAGTGAGGGGTGTTACATGCCTTACCCAGGCATCCCCCCTCCTCTTTCATAGGCCCAGTGCAGCTTCAATGCAGAAGGAGCACAGAGAAGCACARAGACACTTAAAGGAGAGGAGAAGGGAATTGCTGGCCTTCTTCTCAAYCCTTGCTGTTTGCTGAGCAGCAGACGGAGAGTTTTCAGAGAGAGCCTTCAACAGTCATGATGAGCTCTTTCCCTCAGAGGTAGGAAGGATGCCAAACCAAAGAGGTTTTCCCCAAGGAGGACTGAAAGGCACACCTTACCAGGTGTGCTTGTTCCCATCATAAGACCAACTCTTGCTCCACCTCAAATTAAAGAGCCTGAAGTGGGGAGAGAAGGTGATCAGATAGATGCACATACAGGTATCTCAGATATGCACCTGCCACTCAGCCAGCGCCAGGGAGACGCCAGGGAGAGAAGGAAATGTTTTGTTTCTCTGACATTTTTTGCATGGATAGCAGAGTTCAAGCAGAACAGAGAATCCCAGCGATAATGGTTTCTGTTGCCTTGAGCTAAGCTGCTTAATTGCATGGGGCTGGCTCAACCAATGAGGGAGAAAGGTGAAACATCATGTTCCTTGTCCAGATTGACTTTCCTCACAAACAAAGCCTGTGTGCAAAATGCCAGGTGATGTGCAACATCACAGATAGCTGAATGGGGCAAAAAGAGCAATTTGCTCTACTAATACAATTCTGTGGGCAATAATGTGTGAGCATGAACGCACTGAAATGGTTCGCAGATTGGGCTGAATCCGTAGTTGAATGTTGTGTAATGCAGTGTTGTGGCAAGGTCTRAGGGGGTTGTGAGCATCTGACTTGCATGTGCTTGAACAGATGGAATCACAGGCCACAGTGTGGGGCCAGCTGGCACATGCAGATGCATGTGCAAGGTTGAAGACAAGCTTGTTTTCATATGCTCACCCATGGGCTGGATAGCAAACATAACACACCATCAGTGTGAAGGGTGCCAACATCTGGGGCTGCCTCACAGAGATGTTATGGCACAAAGGAGTCACTGGAAGCTTTTTCCAGGAGTCCTTCACCTCTCTCACCTTCAAAGGATGACTCTTATTCTCTCCATCCCTCATTGCAAGGGAGATAGCTCCATAACCAGGCCCATGGTCCTCCCAGCTCACTGAAAGCAGATCTTCCTAATTTACTTTCTCTCCCATTCGGGACTCTGGGGAGCAGCAAGGGGCACCCAAATGATTGATAGTATCAGAAGGAAACTAAACATTTGCTAAAACGAGTGAAATAAGAGCTTTCTTACACTCTGTCTCACAGTTCGGGGCCATTTTCTTTCACCCTTTCCCTCGTTTGCAAGACCTTGGCTTGCTGTTTAAAGAACTTGCAATCACCGTAAGATATAAGTGTTCTGCCAGGATGTATAACTAAAGATCTTGATGTACCCCAAATAATCTTGGGTAACAGAGTAAAACAGCTTAGCAAGAGGAGCCCTGTCCTGACCTAGTCTCTTTGTACGTCCTGTCACTCGAATCCCTCAGCTCTGTGGCAAAACTAGATGATACAGGGGTAAAGTCTCAGCCAGCGTGAAATCAGGACAAGGCTGAAGAGTCTCAATGGATCAGTGCCTGGCCCTAGGATGGGTCCACTACTGGGCTGTACTGGTACCCTGTKGCAGAGGCAATGTGAACCACTGGCAAGAAGTGGCTTCGTGTCCTGCTACTACTCACTTGATACATGGCCCTGGGCAAACCATTTTGCCACTTCCTTCTTTCTTTCTCCCTCTCTATCTGCCTTGTCTAATTAAGTAAAATGCTTTCCAAGTAAAGGCTGCCTCTTCCTCTGCTGTGGCACAGAGCTTTGCCCGATGCATCTGGGAGTATTTCTAGACACAATCAACACTCAACTAGAGCAGGCCCATTGCATGTGATGGTGTCAGCAGGAGCAAATGTCCCTGACACATACTTTTATCATTTAACAGGTAGAAATGTCAATTAACAGGTAGCAAAAGCTCAGACCTTTTGTGATTTGGTTGGAAAGCCAAATCTTTCCTCTGGATTCCCAGCCAGATGAGCTTCCTGGCTTGAATGCACTATGCCAAGTGTTGCTTTTGCAGGAATTGCAGGGTAAAGCTCCGTTAAAAGTCTTGTGGACTTTCCTCAAGCACAGAGCAGGGACCCTTTCTCAAGCTTTGGTGTTCTAAAAGTAAATGCTTTGCCAGTTCACTGAAGATCTCTGAAAAACTCCTGGAACTCAGCCTATCACTCAGGTAGAGGTATACTGGCAGCAGGGAGAGAGTGACCCTGGCATGGTTATTACAAGGGCTTAGGGCTGCTTGCCTGCGTCACTGTAGAGATAACATCAATCTACTAAAGATGGGCTCAGAGCAGCCTAATTGCTCCTGCAGCAGAAGGAAAATGTGGGTCCCAGGAACGACTCCTGCTCTCAACTAATTGCCGGGCAGCTGCACAGCAGGGATTGTGTATCACTGAGAACAGCCTGCTGAAGTGGGACACTGTGAGCACACAGTATGGAGAAAAGCCCGCTTCAAACACCATGCAGGGTCAGTGGGTGGATCACTACTGAGATGAGAAGTCACTTCTCTATCTCTTGCTGCTTCTTGGGTAGGCAGCTGCATGTAGGGGTGCTACACAGAAACCAATAGTCATCATTTCAAAGAAAAGGAGCTCTTTGCTCGGTACCACAGAGGGCTAGACMTCTATTAGGGGGCTAAAGCAGAGTAGAGACAAGGAGTGTAAAGTCTGCTAGGAGTTTAAAAAGCGCCGGTCCAAGAGACCCATAATCTCACAAGATCTCGCTTAGTCCTTTGTTACCATGTTATTATTACATTGATGTTTGTCGGTAGGGTTGAAGACACTAAGAAGACAATGTCATGAGGCTGGTGCAGCTACAGACATTGTTAACCTCAAACGCAATCACGACAGAAAGCATTGCAGAATGGCAAACCTGAGGTATGTAGACATATGAAACCCAGACTCTCAGTAAAAATCCACATGCTCAGGATGTTTCCGACATGGCTTATAAATAACACATTGGCCTTAAACGTTCGGAAACCCACAGTTATGTCTTCCAGGATTCAGGCCAAATAAAATAACTGAATATTCTGAGTGGATAGAGGTTCAAGAGCTGGGTGCTAGAAGCAGTAGTGGCCAAGATGTCGTGTTCCTCATATGCCCAGTGAACATACAAGAAGAAAGGCGTCTGTCAAATAGTGTCCCAGCTGGGATTGAAATTGAAGATGGTGTCTGCACTTGGGTTCTGGGCATCTCCCCTTCCTCTCCTGGAGTCTTTTTCTCCCCACTCTGAATAGCCCCAAAACCTGGCTTGTGATCCTGGTAAGAAGTACCTATCTGYACTAACAGAGGCCCCACATGATCCTGTCAATTGCAAGACAGGATGCTGTGATTTGTGAAGCTTGCGAGGCTGCAATAGTTGCAATAGTCACCCCAGCAAGACCTTGTGCTCAATCTTAAAATGGGAGCTCATATCACAGGGAGCCCACACACTCACCAGAAGGAGCCTGGAAATGATCTATGCTCTTTCAAGCATAGAGGGAAATCATTGTCAGCAGGGAGGCCAAGAGATTTGTGAGATGCACGAAAGGATCAGATGTTTCAATGGATAAAAAAGATCATGCAGTGCTACATGAGATAGGATAAAAATGTATGAGATCTAAGCCCTTTTGCTCCAGGATACAAGGCAGTACTGACTGACAGGAATTAAGATGAAACTACTCATCTGAACAGGTTGTTCCATAATTACCTACAGCCACATTTCCTGCCCCTTCCCCCTGCAGTGTCTGGCACAGGCTCTGTCCCAAACACAACTCTGAATTAGACCACTGGGAAACTCCTCTAAAGCAGGATCTGGGCAGGCATGGCAGGACTGGAAGGACGCTCTGTGGAAGGGAGGCAAGAAGACAAATTGAGAAATCCCAGCTGTGGTAGAACGCACACATCCCCGTTCTGCTCTCCCTCTCATCCTGCTTTATCCCTGTCATTTTKYCAAAAAAAAAAAAAAAAAAAAAAAAAAAAAGATCTTGCCAAAGAAAAGCTATGATGAAAGAATAGCCTCCTATGGGTGTTTAGGTAGATAAGCAAAAAAAATAATTTGTAGACCAGCTGTCTTGTCTAAAAAAGAGCAATTTTTCCAAAACTGAGCTAGCTTCATGCAACAGTAAGAGTAAGCAACATGTTATTAAACAATAATAAGTCAAAACTGACATCATTGTCACGTCTGGTCCTTTCTTGTGAGGGTATCATTCTTTTGTGCATCAGAGAGAAGGGGAAAACAGAATCAGAATCTGAGTCAGATAAAGACAGTGGGCCTAGCATGATGTTTCAGGAAAGAAAACTTCTCCTAAAAGACTTGCTGTGGACACCAGGAGGAAGGGAAGGATGTAGGAAGGAAAGATGGGGCAGGATTTCCCTGCTGCACCAAGCCACAGCATGCAGCATGCCTCCCAGAGCTCCGGTCTTCCCAGCACAACCCCGTCTTCCTAGATGTGAGAGGGCTGCACACCTCTAGCCAAAGCAGCAAGCCCAAAAACTCAGATGGGAAAAGGAGTGCTCCCTTGGTGCTGCACAAGAGGATGTGCTGTGAGTTTGACATCGATGCAGAGAGTGCCAAACCAGCAGTCCAAAGGCATGAGCATGGCTTGGGCAGACATCCCTGATCTAGATTTAAACTAGCAGAGTATAAGCAGCAGTAGGCAGCTGAACTTGACCTAGGAAGGGTTTGCAATCCAGAAATCCCTGGAGGCATACTGCCACTGGTACCCAAGCTAAGTGGGACAAAACTAGGTTAAAACCCAATCTTACTAGGGTGTGTTTACCAAGCCGCAATCTCGTGTCTGAAATACAGTGCAGACATACTCAAGGGCTGACTGGATTTAGCTACCTCCTTGTAAAATACTAATAGAGATGTGACTTAGAGGAGTTTTATTCCAAAGCCAGCCCTAGATGCCCATGCAAAGCACTTTAAGGTAAACCTACTTTGTGCTCTATCTCCAATGGAAGCACAAAAACAAAGCCTTTTTCCCAATGAGGTACCAGCAAGGGACACTGATGTCAGGGAGATGTGTTGAAGACATGCTTTCTGCTCACATCTCCACTCTGCACTCACAGTACAAGGGTACTTGTACATAGACCCACACAAACCATCTCTCTTTCTGGTTTGGTGCTTTCCTCAAGGGTATATCCAAGAAATTAGCCAAGAGGCAAGGGAAAATTGGCAGTGGATGGTATTTAGAGAGCACAGCTTCACCCTAGAAATCCAGGGCATCTCCCAAGTGCAAATCCATAACTCTGCCACAGGTACAGTCAATCCAGCACAGGGTTATACAGGTGACAAATGGGCAGTGAAGTCCTTCCAGCTACTTCCTGTAGCTGGATATTACCTGTATATGACGTTGCAGACATCATGGTGGATGGCTCTGAAGCAGCTGGAGTCCAAGGCAGTGAAAAAAAAGTTGAAATATGAGCTTTGGACTACATCACTGAAAAGTAAAGCAGCTTGGGGCAGAATCAGAGGCCTRGGTCTTGGGTGGTGCTGCTCTGGGGCAGGAATAAGAAATAGAGGCAGAGCTGCGGGGTCCGCAACCAGGCTAGCAGGGAATTTAAGTGGGCTAAAATGATGGGGGTAAGGAATTATCTCTGTTATTTCATTCTCCCAGCTTCCTTCCCTCTGGCTATTTTCCCTTCATTATAACAACTTGCTTCTGGTGATTCTGGGAGCTGTTCAGACTAGGAACTAATTCTCCAAGAACTGACTGGCTCCGAGAACCAAGACACTCTCCACAGTACTTCTTCTGCTGCAATTGTGTGATAGGAGCATGCTCCATCACTGCTGCATGCTCCATTCGCCCCACGGTTCAGAGACTATGTAGTGAACATGGGAAAGCAGAAGGGGAAGAAATAATGCATTTGCATTTCTTCCTTTCAGTTTTAATGGGCTTGTTGTAGGTGTGCCACTGCTAATGAGTATTGAGTCATGCTGGCCACAGCTTTCTCTTGCACAACTTCTCCCAGCCTCCCTAGGTTGCTCTGGATCTGCACTCTGATAGTGCTATACCTGATGACTAGGGTGAACACCACTGCCAGCAGCAGGTTTTACGCAGTATTTGCTGAGCTTTACCAGGACGGGACTTGATTGTTTCACTTTGGCGGCTGTTTGCTTGGCCACCTCACTGTTTGCTTGGCTCTTTATACCCCTCACCCCTCCAAAATGCCTCTGTAGCTGCCCTTTCTGTGTGGCAGTGAATGACAGTGAAGGGCAAAACACCCGTGGAGTGCAGTTTCAGCCTGTCCAGCAGCCCAACATGTACCCCGGGCATCAGCACTGGAGTCGTGCTGCTCCCCTCTGACATCACCCACACCCCACCCCAGCTCCCCAGCACTAGAAGCCCCACTTCCAGGCCCTGAGCATAGGAAGAGCCACCATCAGCCATGTGGCCTACACTTCCAGAGCCAAACTTTGAGACTGCAGGTGAAACAGGCTTTTTCCCAGTCCCTCCAACCTTTTCCCACACAGAACCCTCACAGCATTATACTAGCCTCTTTCAGCCCAGGTTTGGCATAGACTAAGTCACAGCAGAGAACACATCAACTTGAAGCAGGGGTGGTCCCAGGAAGATGGAAGCATCTGAGAGTTGCAGAACAGCAAGACCTGCTCACACACACTTACTCTTCCTTTTTCTTCCCATATCTCTTCCGGTCTCTCCGCAGAGAAGCAGCACACAACAGGCAGGATACAGGGCGCTCTGCAGATGCACCATTCCCACCAGGAATACATATGCAACCTCTGTGCACAAGGAAGCAAGTCTGGTGCAACTTCCTATACCAGGGCTGTGAGTCCAAAGACATTTCGTCTGTGTAAGTAGGCAGCACTCCCTTGCTGATTCAGCTAAACGTAGGCACACCATAGAGAAAAAGTTGAAGTATTTTCACTGACTCACACAAGACCAGAGATCCTGTTAGGTCTATCTCAGACTATGAAAGTGGATAGAGCCTGTCTCTACTCTGTCTCTGAAACTCAGCAGGATCTTGGGACTGCAACAGACAGGAGAGGAAACCTCTTTTGGGGTGGAATTTGGACCCTCTCTACTAAACTGAGGAGAGCAGAGTGAGACCTTCTACCTTGTGGCATGTACAGGCTGCAGTGCTGCATGATGCAGTGCCTTACACCAGTTTAGACTTGTCTCTGAATCTGGCCTTCAGTCTCTGAGCCGCTCCACATGCCAGGGCACTGTGTCCCGGCATTAAAAATACCAAGGCTGACAGATAGTGTTTATTAATAGCATGAGTGGTGTTTATTGCTGACCAACAGTCAGCAGCTCGGAGGTTACTGCTGTTACAAGCCAAGGTCTGAAACACATTGCTTCATTCTCAGGGGGGAAATGTCTTCATCTTTAGAGGAAGATGCCAGGGGGTAGGAAGAGACATGGGCACCTATCTACCCCAGGAGACCTGCTGCTCCCAGGGGAGGAGTTTACAAACAGACCATCATCACCTCAGCCACGGAGCAGCCTGCATGGGCTGCAAAGCCCCACTGGCTCCCCAAGGGGAGCTGAGTGACATACAATGTATTTGGTACAGATGGGTGGAAAGCAGCTATCCCAGCACTGCACAYCAGCTTTCCTCCCCTCTCTTGTGTTCAGCTGCTCTGGAAGCACCATTCTCTCTTCATAGAGAATCTTAGTCYTCTCAGCTCTTCCTCCAAGAAGGAATGTCCACCCAGCCTGGCCCTGGGCCTCCAGGCTCTGCTCATGCTCTTTAAGAGGATGTTGGTGCTACTGTCCCTGTCTTACAGGGAAAGGAGGATGCTGGGATACAGAGAGGTGAAATGATATGCCCAGGGCTGTATTCAGCTGGAGTGATCTTCTGTCTGTATTCAGAGATTTCCATGGATCTAGCAACTGCTTCTTAGTGATCCAGAAGAAATGGCAAATTAGGGCAGTTTCCTGGGTGTTATGTAGAGATCTATGCATGTGGCATTTCTGAAGGAGTCTGAAACCTCCTTGGGAGAAGAGTAAGGGTCTAGAGATTAAAAGAGGCTTAAAACCCAATAAGCCGTTGTCATACGCTAAATACAGGGCTCATATGATGGTGCTTGAATTTGGAAGCAGAGGACAGACCCAGCTCTCAGAGGACAATTCTCCCCTACTTCCCTGCAGCCTTGATCTTGCTTTCCCAGCACCACAGACTTTGTACAATGTTTTACGCTTCTCAGATTTCTCTCCTTCAAAATCATGGTCCCTAGCTTTCAGTGGTTTATGGAAATGACACTACAGCACTAGCATGTTACAGGCAACACCCTACTTTGCTCTGTTGCTCCTGGGCTTTTCCCCCTTTCCTTGTTATCACATGCAGCATGTGGTGGTCTTCAAAAGAGTTACCCATGAGTTTTCTCTTTACATATTTCTTCAGGGGAAGACAGTTGCAACTAGGCAGTTACTCCATCCTGCCCGCACAGACCGCTGCACACCTAGAAATAACATTACATGACTGATGAGCATTTGTTGGAATCAAAGTATAACTTCCTTTTGGAGCTAGGCAGAGTAGAGCAAAGGCTCAGAGACAGGCTGCAATGTAAGCAAAAGTTGTGTTTAGCATAGCACACAAAATTTCAGCTTGCTGCTTGCTGCCTGCTATCGTGCAATCTCTGAGCATCTGACAGTGGCTACCAATCCATTTTTAACTCTTTGCCATTGATTCATTTACAGACCATCTCCTGCAGTAGCTCAGTGCTGTTTTCTCTGTTAACAGACGAGGAAACTGAGGCACAGACAGGAGCAGTGATTGACACAGGCCCTCATGAGCAAACTAGGCAAAGGGCTACAAAAACGGTCTAAGGTACAGGCTGTGTGGGCGGAACAGAGCACTCTGTCTTGTAATATCTGAATTACTGTACTGTACCAGTCCATAACTTTCAGCTAGTTTCTTTTACACTGACCAAAACACAGGGTTTGACAAAAGCATGTCTTCCATAAAAGCCACAGTTCTGGTTCATCTTGGTTAAAAGAGCTTAACTAAATCTCCCTTTGTTCTCTTTCCTAATCTTCATGAAGATTTCATTATTCCATCCTCCATCGTTATCCACATCCCTTCACCCTTAGAGAGTTAGTGACAGGTCATTCAGTGCTTACCAGCACCCCATATTCAATGAATCTACTATTTATTGATGGAGGTCTCAGTCTGCCTGGCCACCTGGGCCCTGCTGGGAGAGCCAAGTGCTTTATGCAGAGGTACCCACAGAGCAATTTTTTTAATTAGCATGTTCCATTCACTTATTATTTGAGAAAATGAAGAGTGTCCTTCAGGCTCAGGGTGCATCAGAGCCTATGCCTACTGGCAGCTCTGTGTGGAGATAGTGTATGAGCATATGAGCCACCTATTCCCACTCACTATTCTCGCAGTATGGCAAAAATGAGATACCTCCTCTCTCATCCGGGTCACAGAGTCAGGCTGTAGACGTTTAGTCTGGAATGGTCTGTGGGACACGATTTGGTGGTGTTCCCATGATATTTCACACAATAAGCTTAGGGAGGACAATGCAACTGCTTTGTGAGACAGGGTGATGCTGTGTCTTGTGACACAGCCTATTAGCAGATTGGCTAATGCTGGGTGTGCAGCTGCTTTCTGTCACGGGAAAGGCTGAAAGCAGCCAGAATATACCTGTGAATCCTGCCTTTAATTACTTAGAACTGAAAACACACAGCTTCTAGTTTTTCCCTATCTGAATACCTCGTAGACACATGAAAAGTAACAGCTGATAATAAGAAGAAATAGCTGCTTTTATGCTTTACTAGAAATACTACTTGCTAAATAGGATTGCACTTGAAATAGGCTATGATAGACAAAAGCAAGGAAAGACAGACAGATATGCACATTTCTTTTCATGAAGACAACTTATTAAACAGTTGAATAGATTTTGCTACCTCTGCATAACCCCAGCTATCTCAATGGTTGCTCAATAGTAATAAGGATTCCAGCAGTGAATTTCCTTTGAATTGATGGGAATGGCCCTTCTCCTGGAATGAGGAGACAATATATCCAAGAGCTATGTGTGGAAGAATGATGTAGTCATCTAGTAAAGAAAATTAACCCAGTGGACATGATTTGCCTGCATTCTCTGAAGTTGGGGTTCTTTTATAAGGCTTGACACAGAAAGCTCTTAAGAAAAACAAATAATCCCTGGATAAGGGTCAAAGTCTTGTTGGGCATTAGAAATAAGCAACATGATTAAATAAAAAGTGAAAACCTGCTGCTCAGAGCAGAGCATCCAATGAGGAAGCCACAAGATGCCTGTGCTCTGGTGGCTACTGAAAGATCCCGTGACAATGGGGATGAGGATCTAATGTATTTGGCTGATGGCACTCAGATGTCTGAGGAGCTGTGAAGGACTTGGAATCAAGCTGCTCAACAGCCCTCTGAAACAGCCCTGGAAGAGGTGCAAGGTGACGTACCCTGGCACGGTACAGCCAAAATTTCACCTCTCCACCAATGGGCCTTGAAGGTCCCCTCTGGAAAAAATATTTTGGAGTTGCTATGGATACATCAGATTAGATGTCTGAATTTTGTGTGTAGCTACAATCTAAAAGGCAAACAGGGCTCAAGTGAGTTAAAATCAGGTGGGAAAGTCTAAAAAATACACACAATGAGACAAAGATGTATAAACAATCCTCTCCTAGGCTTAGGAAAGGTTTGAGACTGACAACACCAGAAGCTGGGAAGTAGATTAAAAATAGGGTGGAACTTATATGTAAAGGGATATGGCAAGAGACTGAAGAGCAGAGTCTGAAGCATGCCAGAGGGAACTCAGTGACAGGATTTAAGGTGAGGAAGGAAGGTCACTGCTGGCAAATCATTTGCCCAGCTGAACACCACAGAGGTTCTAAAACTAACACAATTTGGGGATATTTATCTTCCGAGATTTTACCATGTACTTGGGTCATGTTTAATTTTATTTTTTCACAAGCATGAAGGCTAGAAACATTTTTGATATGACTAAAAGCTGGTAGTCTTGCATATCACACAGCTCTAGGAGCTGGACCTTCTGAGGCCTAACTATGTAAATAGCACAAGATTCTCAATAAAATTGTAAGTATTGACAACCATGGACTCTAACAGCTGCCTCTTTACCTACATAGTCACCCCATGGAGGCACAAGGAAAGACTCAAGGGAATCAATATTCAGAGAAGCAGCCATGGAGCATCTTATGGACCTTGCCTTCGGTAGCAGCTCTCATTTTGTCATGAGGAGCCACAGGAGCTCATGCAGAGCCAGAGGAGTTGCCCAGGACAAACTCCCTGAGTGCTGGTAAAGCTGGCAGCTCAGGCATTCCTGCAAACTCTCACTGTGAGTTTTCCAGTACTCAAAGCAATTTACTCAAATGAGAGAATGGCAGGAGGTTTCGTAATTGGGAGGGTGCGTCAAGGACTGACAGATTATCTCAGGGCTGCCCCACCCCACTTCTGAGATGTAGACTATTCCTCCTCATTCTCCCACCTCACAAGGCATCCCCCTCTCCCTTTATCTTCTCCCTCTGTTGGTCTTGTGTTGTCCCCAGCTTTCCAGGTCAGCAATGCTCTTCCTGAGATGTGCCTTGCTGTTTCTCCTCCCTACTAGCCATRATGCACCATATGCAGCACCTCAGTTCTTACCAGGAAGATGGAAGATGGAAGAGGGCCTAAACCCCCAGATTTGTGATTACCGCATTTGTTGCAAATCACTTTGGAGGAGGGGCTGAAAGCTTATTTCTTTCCTCCTACAGTACAAATAGACACCCTGGCATCACTGTCCTAGGGAGCAGTGAACATCCAGAAGTTTCATAAATGGCCCTGTCTCAAGGGCTATGGCAAGGTCGTGGCTCATGCAAGCTTTTTTCAATGAGGGCACAAAGCACCTTCACACCACCATGCAGGAGAGACAGGGAAGATGGAAGATGGAAGAGGGCCTAAACCCCCAGAGTAAAACATACCAGCAAAGTAAATATTACCTGTCTGTTACTGTCCCAACAACCTCTTTCTCTTCTCAAAGAGCCCTGAAAATGGAGAGATGTGCTATTAGTATCAAAATACCTGTTGTGGTTCTCTCTCAATGGATGACGGAGAGAAGCAGGGACACATGAATATCATTGAAACTGGACCACAAGGGAACAATGACTGATCTGCTTTYGGAGAAATTACACAGAGATTCCTAACATTTTCAGCGAGATGGGAAGCCATCTATTAAATAAAAATAAAGTACCAAGGTGAATGGTGCTTAATCTGCCAAGGGTCTCAAAAGATGATAGCACATACTTTGAGAAAAGATCAGATTTTTTTTTAATGCATGGGGAAATCAAGGCGGAGGGCAAAGCAGAACATCGGTGGCACAGTTGGGAACTGAACTAGACTCCCTCAATTCCCACGCCTCTGTTCTGCTCTATAGCCCGGAACCCACTGACTCCCACTGTTCTTCCAGCCCTTCATCTACGCTAGGCAATTCCTATCTGATGATGAGGGAGAAATACAGCTCACCAGATGATTGAACACGGCTACGTGCAGGGCTGCACCTGCACCCATGCTACAGGGCACCGGCTTCCCCTAGCACTGGGAGAATGCAGCACCAATGAGAACATTCCCCTATGAACTTCCAGAGCTGGCAACTCCAGTAGAAGTGATTGTGAATTCCAGTACAAACTGAGAAATCTCTCAAACAGATTTAAAGACATTAGAAATGAGCAGGAAACAAAATAAGATTTAACTAGAAAAAAGATAAGCTRATGTATCTGGGGCAAAGATGCTTTGCAGTGGGAGGGAACACCCTGGAAAGCAGAGCTGCCAGTAGAGACTGAGAAGGAGCAACCATGAAGCAACCAGAGAGAGACACAAGAGGAGCTACTTTTTCAGAGCCAGCTGCTTATTTCCCTTCCTGAGGTTCCTGAGGTGATCACATTGAGATAGTATGCTCACCTCAGGAACCTGCTTTCAGGTGAAAGGGAAATGTCACTGCTAAATATGAAAGGTGTTAGGAGACAAGGAACAGAAATGATTGAGGGCAGAGCTGGATGAGCTGATGCAGGAGGTTTTGAAGAACTTCCACTTTATGTCACCAAACAAGAAAAGTCTGTAGAGGAGATGTGATGGGACTCCACAAGTATCTGAGGTGTCAGTATCAAAGAGGAAGGAAGCACATCTACAGTCACATTTGCAAATGCAGAACAACAGGATGAAATTAAGGGAGACAAAACAGAGCTTAAACAGCAGGGCAACATCCGGGCAGTGTGGATAGAATCTACACAAAAGACAGACATGTTCGGAACAGCAGCACATTTACAACCAGTTGAGAGGACAACCTAAAATCAGAAATTTTTCCTCTTGGGATGTCTCTGCGTCTGTTGCTAGTCCCATTAATTCAGCAGGGGTGTGGATCATGCTCAGTACCTTAAAGTGATTCACGAACGTCACAGCCTCCTGCACTGCACGTCCAGCCACCCCAGTGGGGTATTGATGCAGCGGGCAATGTCACTCACTGACTCATCAGCACCACCTCCTGCAGTTTAGCGAGTTTTCCTAGGTGCTCTCTATTGACTAGGCTTACACAGTATATTCACAGCACAGAGCTCAGGCAAGCCAATATTATAAGCAAGAAATTGGCCCTATGCCTCAAGAACAGCCTCACATTAGTCACCAAATGACTCAAGATGATCCTATGGCACGTAATTTACGGTGTCTGTGGAGACTGGAACTATCACATTCAGTGCTGCTGACCCCAATTCATCGCACTTTCAAAGGTGAGATAAAACAATATAAGTAGGAGTTGGCTTCTTATTCCCCAGGAGCAAGAACACCTTAGAAGAAACATGATCTGCCCAGAGATTTCCAGSCCACTTCTCCCAGATGTAAAGTCTTTGCAGTACAAATAAAGAAGGCCTGAACGTCCAGGTGAGCTGCCCGAAACAAGAACGGGGATYTGAGGAGGAATAAGCCAATTCAAACTGGGAAAAAAAAAACAGCTTCTGTGGAAGCAATCAACAGTTAGTGGCTTTTCTATAAATTAGTACCTACACTGGCCTCTGAGCAGCCAGATGAGGAGTTTCTTTGGAAGAAATGAGACCATCACAAAGCTCTGTTGGGGCTTTTGCTTCTGTGCTCACAGAGTTACAGCTGAACACAGCCAGGAAAGCTAGAGTGGTGCCGGTGGGAGTCCAGCTTCTGGAGAACAGGCCTCAAAAACCAACACATACTCCCAGGGCAGTGATACGCTCACAGCACAGGTTGTCTCCAGTGCCCACATTTKCCCTGTAGATGAGGAGAATGAAAGACGACAGCTTGGATGTCTTTCAAAGTGTACACCACAGCTCAAGCAAGAGTTATAGGCAAGACGTAGGTGAAGGGCTCTGCTCAGTCCATGCAGATGAGACTTCYGGCCTTTAAAACTCTGAAGAGCTGGTGGAACTGGAATATTTGCTTAAGCTGATCACCTCATTCATCTTGTGTCACTTCATCTGAGCTGCTCCATAAGGCTTACAGCTAAGGGTCAAGACTCTCCCCTTTCGCTTGGATAATGTTCCCATTGAACAGAGTTACACACAGAAGGCCCAAGCCAGCCACTCTTTCACCATAGACCAGTTTAACTGAGTTTCAGAGGTCTTGTCATCCCTGCTGCAAGGTAACATACAGGTTCAGAGCAAGATATCATTGCCTGCATATCCAGATTATTTTGGCATTACACAGGCCTCCCCAGGGCCAGGGGTTGAGYGCTCAGCTGGATTGCCATGCAGCCTCTGTGATTTTTCATCACAGCTCTTCAGTGGTTCAGGCAGGGTTTTCAGCAGAGCCAAACACCTTTTCCAGCCTGAGTCCTACCACACAATATGCTCCAAGTGCAAGACACATAAACAGCTCCTGGAATAGCTGGCAAAGAATATGTCTAAAGAATGCCTTAGCTGAATCTTTGCCATGTTGGCATCAAACTCACAACTTAACACCTTCCACCTACTGCATTAAAGCAACAGTTTTTGCCAAAAAATAGGACTGGCTAGGCAGTGGGGTGGTGGGAAGCAGAGGTACCTATGTGCTGAAGGTATGTATGAATCTCTTGGCAGCAGATCTCATCAGGCAASCCAGATGTTTTGTCATCTACTCCTGGATGCCTGAGGAGATGCTTGAACACTCTTGCTTTGGGGAGGAGTGTTTTCCCTCCTCCTGCAAAGACGTGTCTATCCAAAAAAGTGAGGTAAAAATAAAGAACATGAACCAGCAAGATTAGCTTGGTATCACAACATACAGATATAGCCCAGAAATACAGATACATCCGAATATGGCCCTCAGCTATGAACATGCAGGGTAGCCTCCCTGAATGTATAGAGGCATCTCAGCCAGCACTTAAAAAGAAGTCCTTCGGGGACCTGTTATTGGAAGACTTTTATGGGCCTAAGGAGGCCAGCCTTAAGCAGGTAAGTGGGTCACACATGCTAGACAAATTTATCTGCCAAGTTTGCCTGTACAAGCTTGTAACTTCCTCACRTGGTGAGCTGCAACTCTAGGACACGTTGCAGCACCCCCTCCTAATGCCCAACACCAGCAAGTCACAGCAGTGAGGCCCTAGTGTTCGAGGGGAGGGCTGGACCCACATCACCTCTGAGGCACAAAGGCCCCAGGTCTTCCCAGCTCCCCATCACTGAATCAAAGGCAAAGCCATTTGCAACCCTGCTGCTTAGCCCCCCTGCCYGGTCAGGCGCTCTTCAAATTCCTCTCACGTTGTCGCTTCCCTCCTCATGCAGGGGATGTCACCTCCCGGCTCCTATTCACAATTTGCTACCTCCTGTGAGATACTGAGGCCTCTGCTGGAGGCCAGGCATGAGGCAAAGTGCCCGRACCCTCCGGGATGTGGCAGTTCAGCAGCTCTTCGCGCTGCAGGGTATTGGGTGTGCATTGGGGGGGGAGGGGGAGGTCTGAGAGGGCAATGGCTGGGGACAGCCGATGCTTGTGGGGCCTGATCTTGCACAGGGCCTGGCCCCAACACAGCCCTGGGAGCAAGCGTGGACCCTGCATGGGCTGAGACTGCAGACCTTACGCTGAGTTACTGGGATTAGCTTTGTATTTAAGGCATCCAGGAGCACAGAGAGGCTCCCTGCACAGACTCTCCATATGACCTTGGATAAAAATACTCCATCTCTCACTACTGAAGTTCCCATGTGTGGAAAGAGAATAAGGTGCCCACCTTGTCACCATTTCAGCGTCCCTGGGCAGGGCCTGTCTATAGCATCTAACCCAAAGGCTGCTGCTGTCAGATGACGTGGCTAGGAACCACCTTTAGACAACTAAAGAAAAGTGGCGCTGGCTTCAGCAGCAGCCTGTGCTCAGCTTCTGTGTCTGCCCTGCCTTCACCTCAAAGCCTGTTGTGAACAGGACCAGAGCAGTGCCCGAGCTTTGGATTGGTCTYGCCTCACTCTAAAGAGGGGTCCATTTCCTGTGGGTTTCCAAGCTACTTTGTGGGAACATGCTAAAGGATAGACGCCTTACAGGCATTTGTAATATGCACCCTGCAGATGATTGAAGAGCCTTAGCACAGCTTGGCTCACACCATCCCTACAGACTTTCTCTGCCGTACCACTCTCTCTTCTCCTCTCCTTGACGGTAGACTCCTAGTTTCACTGGGCAGCACAAGGTACCAACAACAAGGGGTTAAAACAAGCATCAAATGGGAAAGATGGTGAGGAGTTTCTACCTAAAAGCACCCCTTCTCCACTGTGGGCAAGGTTTTGTCTTCTCTGCTTGGGGCACCTGTACCCCCACTTTTGGTACCTCTGCTCTTTGAACCCCACAGAATAAATGAAGTAGGCACTTAGAAAGCAGCAGCCGGCTGCCTGGAGAGCATTTTAATTAGCCAGTGATCAAAATGTGGACGTGACCAAAAGTCTTTGAGAGGAAATTCTTTTGTGCGGGGTGAAACACTGTACTCCTGGATTAGCGCACAAGCCTGCAAACCTGGCCTGGCTCCACACGTCCTCACGTCACCTTGGGATGCAGCCCATGCAAGTCAGGTGCGACACGTGGACTCAGGCTAGGCAGGATGAAGGCAAGCCAAGCTTCCATGGAGGAGCAGGATTTTCACCTGCACGCAGGCTCTTCAGTGAGGCCGAGGTCCCCCCTCCAAAAGCAAACAGCAATCACTCCCCTTGTGAGCAGTTACGCCCCAGCCACATCCAGTCCAGAGGATAAATCAGAAGAGTTGGATGGCTTCCAGGGCCCAAAGAACTTCATTTGGAGTTGGCCTGGATGCTGCTTTGCTGTGCTACCATCCTGTTATGATTGCTGTGTGAATATACATAGTCTGAGGCAGCTGCCTCAGCTCTATTGCAGGCACTTCTGAGGGTGAGAGAGAACCCCACACCAAGACAGTCCTTTGAGCAGGTAGAGTGGTTCTAGGCAAAATGCACTATCCAAGCAAGCAGAGCTGTTCCTCTTAGAGTTGGTTGGTAGCAGATTATGTTGCTCTGTAAACGTCGTACATTTCCTGAGCCCTCAGAGGCAGGAAGAGAGAGGGATGGATAGCACTTTTCTCCTTCAGATGCCAGGAGCAGGTAGCCCCGCTCGCAGGCAGGGTTTGACATGTCACACCTGCCAGTAAGGAGCCCACCGTCTAATGCATCCAKTAGGAAGGTCTTGTGTTTCCTTGGGATGAGATTTCACACTCAGAAAGGTCTCCACACCTGGGCCCACTGGTGCACTGCTGACCTGCCATCCTCAATTTTTCTGATTTGCCAACTTACAAACATTTCCAAGCTCCTGTACAGCCAGTGCAAATCTAGTGACAACAGGCTTGTCACCTCTGTTACCTTCCACAGACACATATGAAATAGCCCATAGATCCTCAYACGCCAAAAGCCAAAAAGCAAAGATGCAAAGCAGACAACTCCTGGGGCTCCTTATCCCAGACATCCATGGACAGCCTGCTCACCTCTTCACCTCACTGCTGGACTCTACAAGATGTTACTGGACAAGRTGAAACAGCCTCCTGAAGTACTTGTCTTCTTTCCACTGCTCTCTGTCCCCCGCAGAGGCACTGCAAATACCCCTGCTAAGCTGCATGAACTGGCCTTCAGTAAAAGCCAGATCCTTTATGTCGGCAAACGCAGCACTGAGGCAGCCATGAAAGCAGTGGTTTGTATTAACCCAAGAGAGTTGCCTCCAAGAAATCCAGGAGCCTGCAATATGCTCTTCTCCAGTGCAGCCAGATTGGCAACATGTGATTCACTCACCTCCATGGCTGATGAGGGCTGAGGAAAGGACACACTTGCAAAGAGCCTTTTCTCCCAAAGACTCCAAAGCAAATCATAGAAGATGCAATGGTATCAAGATCCCTCACAACGCAACAAGCATGGCAATTGCTTAGGAGTTATCTGTCCAGGACGGTGTGGTCTTGCTGAGCTGTCACCAGCAGCAGCTTACACACTGCTCCGACAGTGAACACAAAGTCCGTTACCAGTGCAGGGGATGCTCAGGGTGTCGCTTCTCATCTTGGTTTGTAAGTTCCACTGAGACAACGTCTACTCGCGTCTGCACAACGGGGCTTGGCTCCTGACAAGGCAGAGGCAGAGTTGGGACTGTCACCACATTCCTTTGTATTAGGGGCTGGAAAGGAACCCAGGAGTCTTGCTCCCCTTGTTCAGGCCCCTCAGACCACCCTCTTCTCACTGAGCTGGGAACTTGAGCTGAGCCCTGCAAAAGTATTTTGGTGCCTAACTCCCATTGATTTCAAGGAGCTTAAGGTAACTACATACTTTTGGAGGCTCTAGGGTCATACTCAGGAGTCCAACTGACTGGTTGCTTGTGCCCTGTAGCCTCCAGAGGCAATGCTGGAGGGTCTGTTACACAGTGGAAGAAAACTAAGATGCAAGGCAGAAGGAGAAGGCAAAGGAAATCAAGGTCAGAATTAAATTCTTTAATACAAAAAAAGTGTTTGTCGTCGTCGTCGTCGTTTTTTAAGATATATCTGTAATTTCTTTGTTTAAAAATAAATATGTACTAAGGAATATCTTGAAAAAATTCACTAGACACAATATGTAGTGTTAATATCTTTTTTCCCCGCAATTATTACAGATAAACAGTAGCACCAATAAATAAAATGATAACAAATATTAAAATTAAAAAGGAGAGAGATTCAAGATGTAGAATTTTCTATTTTTCCTGTCTCTTCTTTTTACATATATAAAAAAATCGTAGCGTCTATTTAATCCGAATCACACATATACATAAACATATATATATATATATACAAACACATAGCCAAATATATATATAGTATGTAGATGTATATCTAACCCTTGTCTCAATAGGAATGTGTAGGGGTAGGTGTTAGAGAAATTAATTAAATAATTGCCCATAACATGCTACTGACTCTGCCAACAATTGGGGAGAGATGGGATCGGACAACAGGAAAGTTAAAATTTATACACAACCAGTACAAAAAAAAAAAAAAAAAAAAAAAAAAAAAAAAAAAAAAAAAAAAAGGAGGTACGGCTTATAAATAGTTGAAATTAAATATTAACAAAGAATACTGAAAAATCCCTACTCTTTAATTAAATTATCTGTTTAATTTCTAATTTAAAAAGGGATATTAAATAAGTATATAAAACACTTTCTCTTCCCTCCCCCCCATCGGAAGCCTCTGTCTTGCGCATGATGCAGCATGAGTATTATACATTGTAGATGCAAGCACCCACCCGTGTGTTTTTTCTCCTTCTGAAAACCATCAATCGGATGGGGAGTTCCTAGTGGTTAGTAGTCACTTGTTGTGAGTCTATTTTTAGACTGTCTTGTCTTTTTGGAAGATTTCCGTGTTGTACATTATCAAGCGTTGAAAGTTCAGTTGCAGATGATGTTTGGCAGCATTCTGACACAGACCGAGTACCTTTTTGATTATTATTATTATTATTAATAATTTTAATCACAGAACTAGATTATATATATCCACATAGATGTACAAACACGCTTTCAGGGGTGTGTGTGTGTGCGCACGTGTATAAGGTGGGTTTCACATACACCACAGGGTATACTGCAGATACACACACAGCCAAGATTTTCAGACACAACTTAGGGATTCCTGCTGCCTTCACATTTGATTCCTCAGCCCAAGAAATGGAAAAGGGGCCTGATATTTACAGAATGTCAAGCAAAAAAATCTGAYGTTCTCAAGGGTCATTCACACTGGGCACACAAAACTGAAGGCAGCAAAAATTGCTTCCTTTTTTCCCCCTTCAATCTTGGCATACACATATATATATATTTATATTTATATATATATACATATACACATACATATATGTGTGTGTATATATATATATATAAAGAGAGAGAGAAACATACATACACACAGACATAAATGCACACATTCACATACACACACACCCCGACTGTGTATATACTTTTGATTAATATCCCTTTCCAGAAATGTTCCATAAGCATCTTGGATGCTCTTGAGTGGCAGCTCTGTGCATGAAGAAAGCAGACAGTGCTGAACAATTGTGTGGCTATGCACCGGTCCCCATTCTTGCTTCAGCACACTGTAGGCCTTGTGTCCTTTTGCAGCCACCAAGGGCGGGAAATCTAGACTCCTGTGATACTTCCTTGAATGGAAAGTTAGTGCGCATCAGCTGCCCACCATCCTTAAAAAACACCAGCTCGTCTTTCTGGTAAAGTTTCTATAGCGAATAAAGTCAACGCAAAATGTACACTGACATCCCATGTCCCAGCAAGGCAGGCAAGTTATGAGACGATAAGGGCGAAAGTTGGGGGAAGAGAGGGGAGGAGGAATCCTTGATCACGCAGACGGCCTGTTCCTTGGCCTTTGACCCATCGCACCCTAGGATGCCTCTCTTTGGAACTCCCTGCCCATCCTCTCCGTCACCTCTCCGCCCTGTCCAAGGCAAGGAGAAGGTGGTTTGTGGAACAGCACACTCTACAAAGAAACAGCGGAGGCCGCACAAGTCAGTTAGAGTTAAGAAGTTTACACCCAGCGCTTCTACTTAAGTCCAGTCTTAGCTTGTTTCTTATGCCCCAAGTAGCCCGCTTGTGTCCACAGCAGTCGAGTATTATCCAGTGAAGACACCAATAACATTAGCAATGTTAAAAAAAATAATCAGTATATATATATGTGTGTGTATGTGTGTGTGTGTGTGTGTTTGTGGTTAAGATATACATATATGTATATATAGATGTGGTTAAAATATATATACATATATATATATGTATATGTATGTATACACACATATATATGTATGTATGGGAAAACCCATCAAATACACCCCTATAGTCTTCCTGGCTCTGTTATTTAGCAGCATGAAAAGAAAAATAAAATAAAACAGTTCAAAACCCAAAGGTGAATTCTGTGCGGCGGGTGCCTTGGGGAATGTTCCTTCCGGAGTCCATCGTCCGTACTGAAAGTGCTGTGCTCTACCGATCCTTCATTTTTAGGGTTCATTTGGATTAGTGTTTTGTTTTGTTTTTTTTTCTGTCCAGGCGAGAAATCAGGCTCCAGAAACAGGGCTGTTCCCCCTTCTTTTCGGCTGCTCACCGTCTCGGTTTTTCACATCTACCAGAGAGGAGAGGGAAGGGAAAAAAAAGAGGAGCGGTTAATGCTTGTGATTGAGGGGCTTGAGGGGAGGCAAATACAGTAGGGACAGGAAGGAAGGGAGGTGGCTGATGTGTTTAAGAGCACATGGTGTTAAGATATGGCGTGATGTCACTGGTGGGGTGAGGTGCTGTGCAGATGGGGCAAAACAGCTGACAATCTTAATCCATGAATGACTAAATGAATTCTACTCCCCTAAACCCAACTAAACTGGGGAGATATAGGTACAGGGATAAATTTAGAAGCAGAATCACAACCTTCCCCACATACAAACTGTGCTGAGTGTCTTATCTGCACCCTCTCACACCAGACACACACACACACACATGCACACATACATATATATGTACACACACAGAAAAACAAGGCTAAGTAATGCATGCAGAAGGACACACTCCCTCAGCTCTTCACCTAGCCTTCTGTTTGGGTTGGAAGCAATGCAGACAACGAAGTCTCATGCAGGCAAGAATGTGAAAAGAAAGTGCCTCTCATTCCACTGGCTGCCAAGAGCAGGGGTTAGCGCCAGAGAAAAGCAGCAGCAGCTCGCAGAAGCCGTAGGAGAAACAAGAACTTTCCCTTCCTTGTAGGGCCCAATTCAAACTCTACAAGGAGAAGGAGCAAGAGGAACTTCAGCTTAACCAACTTTATACCCAGAAAGAGATAAGTTACCTGCTCCCATGACTCCTTCCTATCCTCTTGGCCAACACACCAGCTCTGGAAACCTCCTATAGTGCCTGTCACCCCACCAGAGGGAGAAACTGGCAAGAAAAACTAGTAAAATACTTGAGCCACCATGACTACTTTGGGGTGTTGTCTCTTTTTTCTTTGCACTTGGGAATATTTCTCATCCTTCAAACTCTGTAGAGATAATTTCCAGCTATTGTGGGGACAGGGTAGAGGAGCAGGCAGAAAAGGTCACGGTTAGGTCTAGTCTCACTCTTCAGGAATTATGTTTGCTGGGAGAAGTGTAAACCTGGAAGCTGCTCTATTCTGGCCTATCTATCATTTTACTTACTCACTCAAGTTACAACACCTGAGAAAATTCCTCTGTATGCAGAGCAGTTTTCAAAGCTCTGGCAGTGCCAGAGGCTTCTCTGGGTTTTGACACAAGCACTGTCACACTTAATGGAAGCACTTGCTACTTGTAGCAGTCTCAGTCACCCTACCAATTCCAGGCAGGAAAATGGAYGCCTCTTCTTTCAGGATGTAACCAAAGTAGACCCTGATTCTCTCTCCCTTTTCTCATTTAACCACTGCCACTGCAATATTCCCTTGATAGGAAAAAAGCTCCTAGATGGCTGTGAATGGGGCCCAAGTTTAGAGTCACAACCAAAGGCTCATTAGTGACCCCATCTCTATGTCTCTCTCTATAGATAAGTAGGACGATCACACACCAGAGATGTACRCACAGCTAGTGTGAGTCAGGAGACTCTACTGAGCACTGAGGTAAGAGCTAGGAATTTCAGTTCCTGCACATGTCCATGCCATAGACGGTGGGTGACAGATAGCACTCAGACAACACACACATAGCATGGATCTCTGAACAGACACAGCGTCTTTGCATCTCCTCCTCACATCTGCTTTGCCTCTCCTCCCTCACATCTGAAATAKAGACCTCTGCCTTCATCTGGAGACAGACTTAATCCCACTGTATCCCACATCACAGCCCTGTGTGAAGCCCTTCAAACTACAACTCTGRCCATGCAGGGAACTTTGAGCACAGTGCAAGAGGACAGAGTCCTCTCCCTGGCTTTAGGGAGGAAGAGGCAAAGGAGAATATGGAGACAGCCTTGCAGCAGGCCTCTGGCCTGGCTTCCCTCACTCTGTGCACAGCAGAGTGCCCACAAGCTGCATAAAAAGCCGCTTGAAAGACAGGGATCAAATCCTGGTCAGCTAGGAGGGATTTGGCATTGTACAACAGCACCCTCAGAGCTGCACATAAATAACGTACAGAGGGCTACAGACCCTTCCTTTGCCTACCACATCAATGTGAACTCTGTCATCTTGTTCTTGGGGAAAGGATACCTTAGATACAAACACTCTGTCTCTGGGAGCCATCCCCATCCAAGTCCTGACAGCAGATCAGAAACACACAGCCACCATTTGACACAGAAACTCTGTCCTTATCTCCGTTAACCCGTCTGCCCTCTGGCCCAGGTAGGACAGAGAAAAGAAGTGATCACAGAGCACTGGTGCCAGAAGTCAGCAGGAAGCAAGCTCCCCCCACTTTCTCTTTCTCTCTCTCTCTCTTTCTTTCTCTTTCTCTTTGTGTATTTCTCTTTCATCCTTCAGGACACAAACCTGCAAGTGCGCTCGTTTAACTCAAGCTGCCTCGACTTGCAACGTGAGTCTGTGAATTTGCAGGAACATTTACAGGTCTGGGGATCTTGTACAAACAAGTGCTTTCTCCTTTCTGAGCAAGGCTCACAGTGACTGCAAAAAGGCAAAAGGAAAGATGTCTAAGCTACAGCGCTTCAGCAGAAAGAAAATACACATGCAACACCCTAAACATCAAAGCAATCCCCTTGCCCCCTCCCACAGCCCCCATGCTGCCCACTGGAGTGTCGTGGGCTGATGGGTTTTCCAGCAGCACCGCTGCAGTCCCAGGACTTCTTCAGGACAGCAACCCCTTGCATTAGCGTAAAGAGAAAGAAAACAGGCTCTCTGCACAGTATTCACAAATGCTGCATTGGATCCAGTGAACACAGGCCAAAGGGAGGAGGAAGGGGGAAGCAAGGATGGGAAGGTGAGAGGTCCCAACTAGCTATTGATGTATCAATGAAAGGCATTCTCTGATGTGAGCTATTCGAGTAGAAAGAGGCCAGCGGCTAAAAGAGTTAAATACACAGGGGCTCTCCTCCCCTGGAAAGCAGCTGGGCTCCAGCATCATGTGCTTACCCCTGCAGTCTGCACTGCCTTTCTTTCTGTAAGCCTCATCCCACCTTGCCACCTAGAAGTCTCCTATGGAAGGGCGGTGAATTTGCAATGCAGAATTCTGTGAACCACCGTGAGAGAGACAGAGCAAGGAAAGACAGAGCGAGAGAGAGAGCGAGAGAGAGAGCGAGAAGCCACCAAATCCAGCAGAGAGACAGAGCGCCCCACCATCTCCCCAACATTCCTCTCCAGATTCCCACCATCCCACCTCTCCTCTTCACTTGTGATTCCACCAGACACACACACATACACGCACAATCACACACACACACACACACATGCGCGCGCATGCACAGCAGATGCCAGCCTGTCTGTCACCAGTCATCAGAGCAACAAGGACACAAGACAAGTCAGGGGAAGTTGATGACAGAGTTGCAACTGGAAGAAGTGGAAAAGAGGTGCAGAGCACCCGTCCACCCACCCATATTCTCATGCCTTGGGAAAGCAGTCACCACTGAGGATTAGAGAGAGCCAAGCAAGCTAAAGCCACCTTCCCTGAGCTTCCCTTAGTGCCAGAGCTGTGCCACCACCAGCGCTGCCCCTGCAGGGTCTGCAGCCCACCAGTGACTGAGAAGAGGAAGGTGAGATTTTGAGTGAGCAGCAAGCAGGCGGACTGGTTTGGGGAGAGGGAGGGAAGAGAGTCTACAGGCAGAGGACACAAACGTACAAGCTGGGTGGTTTGTACCGGCCTTTCTTGCGCTTTCTCTTTTGACCCTTCCCCTTTCCTCGCTTTGATTTTCTGGAAGAAAAAAAACAAAAAAAAAAAAAAAACAGAGAAAGAGAGAGAAAAGAAAAGAAAGGGAGAGAAAGAGAGAAAATGGAAGAAAACGCAAGGAAGAAGAGAAAAAAAATACAGCCATGTGCCTTGCTGGGAGAGGGAAGCACATGAGGCAGGACTGGAAGGCAAGTCTCATGGCTGAAGCACAGATCTCCACCTTGCATACAAATTCACTGCCCCCTGTGCTCCCGTCAGCACTGCAGCCAGCCTGCTCGCAACCAAGCCAGTGCCAGGGGACACAGCRCGCGCAGGAACCACCTCCACACAGGGCGATCGCCAGCCGCCACAGCAAAGGCAGATCTGCTGATGTCTCAGAGGGTGCCTGCTCATCCAGACAGGGGCAGTGAGAAAGGGATGAGGGAGAAGGAGGGAAAGGAACAGAAAGCTTCGTGAAAGCATCACACAACTGCAGTGAGTGCAGGTGGCTGTTTCAGGCAATAAGCTCAGACACACGTCACTTGACTGACAAGAGGCAATCTGAGTAGAGGGGCTCTCCCACATCTCCTGCCTTGGGGAAAAGATGACATTCAGACTCAAAGCAATGCCCAGCACCAGGCTGAGGAGGGGGCAGCCTAACTCCAAGTAGATTTGCTGCAGGGTTGGCATTGCTCCTGCCTTGGGATTGGAGCGAACGGACCCTGGGGGAGACCTGGTCTACACAGGGCTGCTGTGGTGGGGGCTATCTAGCCTGAACACTCTGCTCACCCATCTGCCTCCTGCCAATGGCTCAAAGGACTCCAGGAGACCTCACTGTCCACTACTAGCCCCTTCAGTATCCTCCTTCCTGATCCCCACAGGAGAAAGAGAGAGGTCCAACCTTGTTATGACACCCAGGAGATGATAACCAGCAAGTGGCTTTCAGACCTGCCCTTCTTTCCTTCCCCATCCCCTCCCTCCCCTCACTTTCCACATGAGTTAAGTGGAGCCAAGGCACTGACTCGCTTCTTAAAAATTCACCAATTGCTTCTGATTTCTGTGCAAGGGCTGGGACATACAGGCCTGAACACTAAGCACTGATCTCTACAGTCTGGTGAGAGCTTGGCAGACAAGTGAGCCCTAGCACATGGCAGCTCAGCAAACACTCCCTTCTTCCTTGCTCTGCCTCCTTCCTTCCCTGGCAGAGCCACCTACAGAGATGGCAGTGGAGGGAATACAGGGGGACAGAAAGGAAAGCACTTTAGAGGTGTTGCTTAGTCTTTTCACTAGAACAAGTGTCTGAGCATTGGCTCCCTACCAGTCTCTGGCCCTAGCTTCCAGGAGTTACAGGGAAGCAGTGAGGGGAGGGAAACCAACCTAAAGGGAGGAGAGGGGCACCAATATAAATGGACTTTCAATTCACCACAAATCAAAGCACAGCAGTCACTCCCACCCCTTCCCATCCTTCCCAGGGAGTGCAGAACCAGCAAAGAGCAGGCAAGGTACTGTTAGAGAAGAGGGAAATGCAACACGATTTGGGCTGGCTGCTTCACCCACACCCCATCCTCACCAGAGTTCACACAGACCCAACTCTCGCACACCTTCAAACGACAGAGCCACGCAGACCAGACCGGTCCCCGCACAGCCCTGCACAGAGAGGAGTGTTGGCTGCACASAGCCCAGTGCAACCACAAGCAGATTTCTAGCAGGAGGAGGAGAGGCTGGAAAGCAGCTAGAAATACACAACCACCAAGAGAGGGATGAAAGGAGATCTCTCTCTCTCTCTCCYGCTTGCTCTCTCTGTCTGCTTCAGCCTCATCTCCCAGTATTCACCCCTTTCCTTTCCAACTCCGCACCTCTAAATGGCAGAGTCGCTATCCCAGCCATGCACAGTCCAGCGGACCCCCTTGCCCAGGGAGGTCACTCTTTTTTTGATGTTGTTCCATGTTTTGTGATCGTTCCTGCAACTACTGCAGGACAAGAGCTTATTTATCTACTTTCCACAACCTTTTTATTTTGTGGAGGAAGGAAAGGGAAAGTTGTGCTCAACCTCCTTCAGGTCACCACAGCAAATCCATCAGCTTGAACAAAACTCTCGTGAAAGCCTCCACCAAGACCCCACCAGGACATCCACCTCCCTTTCTGCCCTCCTGAACCCCCCCCCACCCAACCAACAACAGTATCACATCATGCATGGCATCAGCCTTGCCTCCACCAGGCCTCTATTGCCACCTTTCCCTGTAGCCAGCAGAGTTCCTACCCAAGCTGCTGTGACAGAAGCCAGCAAGTTCTCACTCAAGCAGCAAGAAAAAATATAATAATAAAGAAAGGCAGCAATTTGCAGTAACCAGAAACACCCCAGAAGAGGGAAGGAAGAGCAGGGGCTGCACCTTGAATCCATTCTGGTAGGACACACACGACGGGACTTCCCTGACTCAGGGTAAAGCATTAGAAATGACTGCCATGGTCGTGGGTCATGCAAGTTCCAGTTCTGGGGTATGAAGGAAGGACCATCAGATCTGGGTTTCTGTGCCCACCTGGAATGGATTCAGAGTGTTGCCCATGCACTATTGTATGCCATCTCCAAAAACACCTTCTCAAAGTGAGTATCTCCAACCAATTAAAGAAATGGGCAAGGGGCAGTGGGGAGCGGAAACACCAACCAACCACCAAAAGAGAAARGAGGAAAGGTTTGTCACTTACTTTTCTTGTTTATTTTTGACATCTTTCTTTGGTCTGTGGGGGAAGAGAGAACAAAAGCCTTATTAGAAGGGAGCTTACCAAATACACTTTCAGCATATCCCCAGTTCCCACAAGTCCATGCACAGCTGCCACTGCAAGATGCTTATGGCACATGTTAAGTGATCGTTCTCAAAGTCTCTGTTCTCCTGTTGCAGCTTGCTGGCAGGCAGTGCCAACAGTCCCTAGGTTGTAGGCTAGCATTGTTCACCCATGATACCTAGAGACGGAGGGTCCTCACCAGCAAAGGACTTCTTTTCCCAGGCTCAGCTATCCCACTGTAAACCAGCTCAGGAGAGTATAGAAGCCTCTGGACAACAGTCCCAAACCAATGGCAGGAAAAAGGAAAGACTCAGGGTAAGTTTATTGCAAGTGCAACCAGTGATGCTCCATTCTCACCTGCAGTCACATTTACTGTGCTGTAAGAAGCTCATGGGCATAATGTGCTGGCTCTGATGAGGTTTAATTCTCATGATCTGGAAGAAAAGAAAAAAGAAGTGTCACTATCTATTCACTATTTACACTCACAGCTCTCAAACTGCCTACTGCACAGCAGAGCATTTGCACCCTAGGTGCTCCTGCAATGAACATGGTAGAGTCTGAGCTGGCTTTGTGGCCCCATTCTCCCAATCAGAGAAGGCCTTTCATCATGAACAGCAGCAAAGCTCTGTTTGCTCATACATGCAAAGTGCCAGAACTGGTGGACTGCCTTGTAGACAGACAGGGGRGCAGGCCTAACACCACAGCAAGATTCTCACCGAGCCACCCCTGGTCAACACCAGAGCTACAATAACAGAGCCTCCAAYCTGCTTTCAGATAAGAGGCATGCTCCAGTATAAAGCAAAAGCCCAAAGCCAAAGCTCCATGCTCCACATGTTTTCCCTAAACCACCATTCCGTCCTGGCTGACATTGACTTGACATATCAGATAAGCCTAGTGCTCTATGCTTAAAACATGCTGCAGAGCCAAACACTTAACTAGCCCCCAAACCCTTGCTGCCCCCAAGGGAGTCACAGTGGAAGCTATGCATGACAGTACATGTATTGCCACAGGCTTTCAACCCATAACCTGGCTGGACCACTAGCTCTAGCATTTGCACTAGCAATCTGCTCAAATGCCACCGACCTTTTACAGGCACAGGGGCATACCAGTCAACAACTGTAATTCAGTAAAGAATGGTAGGAAGAAACCCATCCTTAGCTACATCATACTAGTAGAGCCTGGCCCAGACTGGAGCCTGTGAGTGGAAAAGCAGTATGGGGAGCCATGGAAGCAAAAGGACAGGTTCTCTGTCAGAGAGATTAAACATAGCTCAGCTCACAGGTAAAAACAGCTTTCTGGTAATCACATAGTCCTGCATGTCTCTTGTCCATATCACAAAGTGATGACAATATTTACAGTGCCTATTCTAGAGGCTGAGGGACAGAATAGTAGGAKGAGGGGGCTACAGTTAGGAGTAATGAGCATCAGCAACATTGTGGATATGAGCTGGGATCCAGGCTGGCAGAGAAGGTCAGTGACAAAGCTCTCTAAGGAGAGTCTGCATCTTCCTAATGTACACAGCCTTTGCCTTTACAGCCAGTCTCTGTCTCTTCCAAGAAATGAATTCAGCAGCCTCCAAACAAAGGAGGAGGACGCCCAGAGGCAGAAAAGCTTTTACACTTGACACTGCAACAGTATGTTTCTTAGAGCCCCCTTTCACCCCTGCTGTGCCAATGCAGCTAATGACCCAAATCCCCTGCTCTGCTGGTAAAGGCTGACCTCACATGCCCTCCAGGAGAGAGAGTACTGACAGGCTTTTCCCTTTTGCACTAGTCAGCTGCCTTCAGAGCAACAGCTGTGTGGACCAAGTGCTGAGCTACAGTGGAGCAAGGGCCTGTAAAGGGTCTTCTTGGGAGCCTCAGAGATAACAACATCGGAAATCCTTCTTTTCATTCAGAAATGTTCCTCTGCATGCTCCTAAGCTTCTGTATTTTGCTGCTAGCAGGGTCAGAGCCACTGACAATCAAATTCTTCTCTTAGCCTTGAACAGGGAAGATCAGCTCATTTTCAACCCTATGTGGCATAATGCTGGGCACAAGATTGAAGCGAGAAGTGAGAGGTGAACCCTCCTGATCTGACACTCTCCAAGGTCTCCATCTCCCGGAATAGGATGCTCTTCCTCTAGATGAGCTTCAGCTGGGACACGGGAGGGTCATGCTGGCTAACTTGCACCCTCCACCCTGGCATGCCAGCTTGCAAGGTGGGTCCTCACCTCCATCGTGACGTTGTACACATCCACAGGGACACATTCTAGACCCTCATCGCCGCAGCAACCTGCACATCTCATCAGAGGCACACAGGATGGCTTGAATATGTACTCCACCTCATCAGGGTACTCCTGGAAAATGTCCACCAAGGTCTCAATTGTCCTGCAGAAGCTGCGCTCGTAGACTTCCAGGAATTTGATAACTACCAGGAGGAATGGAGGGAAAAAGTTAATGCCAAAAAGAACAGGACGGTTGCAACACATCCACCCTATGCTCTTCACTAACAGTCTTGCAGGCCTAAGTCCTTTGTCTCTGCCCTCCACATACATCTGCACGCAGGAACACACACACAAATCAGGCAGGGAAGAGGGGACAACCTCCTCCTACTGCTACTTCATGGCAGAGACAACATGGGCCAGAGAGTCTCACTACATGGACTGACYCTCCCTGACACCATGATGCATCCCATAATGCCTCCTCCCCAAACCCTTTCCCCTGCTATTCCCCACACTCTCAGATATGCTGCCACTGAACATATTAGCTCAGCCAAAAAGCACCTCAGGCTACTGCACATGACTTGGGCTCTAGATGAAAGCCCTTCACTGGTTTGTGTTTCACCTCCTTTCTAAACAGCCAGTTGCTGATTCAGTGGGTTTTAGAAGGCAGGGGTATGAACTAGAGGCAGAAGCATCCTTTCGACAGATCTCAGCACAGAGGCACTCCTGGGCACAATTAGACGGTTCTGAACGACGACTCCATGTCTTTACCCCTCCCCTCAGCTAYCTCCCACTCCCAGATCATCCACCTCAATATGCCACCTTCAGAACCACGACAGCACCTGTTACAAGTCACAGCCTCCATGTCTGACCGCTTTCCCAGACCAAGGAATCAAGCTACCCACTGGAAAATTCAAAGCAAACTCACAGCACCCCCAGGGTTAACTAGACCACATATAGTCGACTACTGAACCACAATGATACAGTGTGGGAGGGGGAACAGGGTGGATCTGCCTTTACTCCTTGCCTTCCCTCCGAATGGAGCAAGCACTAAGTGCTTGCGATCTGCACTGATTTCACAAACATTTCTCAATGTTTCCCAGTCTCTTGCCAAAGCTTCATCTTGCTGCTTGGTCAAGGGTTGRAGAGATTCAAAGAGATGAGAGATAGGATAGATAAGTACACACGCACAAAATCCAGCTGCTAGTACAGTTCTGCAAACAGTGAGTACCTGGAGCCCGCTAGGCCTCCTAGCTCTACCAGCATGCAGGCAAGGAAGATGTCTCAAATGGAGCAGATGATAAGTGTAYGCACAAAGAGATAGTGCCTGCCCCATGCTGCTAGGCATTGCAATGATCCACCTGTACAGTATGCAGAGTCCTACAGCACAGAGGTTGATAACTCTGTGTGATAAGCACAAACTGCTTGCATCATGGAAAAAAAATGGGCTCCGGTAAGCGTTTCTAGAGTGCCCTGAACTTGTGACAAACTGGCATAAAGGTTACTTTGCCACAAAAATGCAAAAGCTGCAGGGCCTGGAGCTCACAGCCCGCAGTTAATTGTTGAAAGTTAATTCTAGGTCATGCAGAGCTGACAGTGCCACAGTGCTGAGAGAGCGCGTACAAGCGGGGAGGAGCTCCCATCCAGGGAGCTTGAAGTGTCAGAGAGCGTGAGCAGCTATTAAAAGAGAAAGTGGCTTATGAAAGGGAAACACAGCCTAGCAGGCATGGACTTCTTGTTGGCATTCCCAGCCTAAAAGACAGCATGTCCCTGTTCCTTGTCCCTTCTTCTTCCCTTCTCCCCTAACTGCACTATGCCTCCTGTCTCTTCTCCTGTCTTGTCTGTGCCACCTTCTTCTTCCTGTTCCCCTTCAGAGTGACCTTAGTCACTGCCTATGTTCCAGTAAGTTGAACAATTTAGTATTTGGAAAATTCTGCTGTCACAATGACAGCTATAGATCGGCACTGTAGATTTTTCACATTGTGCTTGTAGAAGGGATCTGGGTACTCTGGCATTAAAGACACAGCTCTGGATAAAAATGCTCATGGGCCTACAGCAAGGGGAGGGATGGAAGAGAAGAGGGAGGAAAACCAACTGTTACCTGTGCAGAACAAAGCCTGCTCCCTGGATTAGTCTGGGGCGTAAAGAGGCAGAAACCGAGCAGAAAACTGAAGTGAAACTGATTCAGTTCTACCATGCTTTCCAAGGGTTTGCAATGTATGAGCAGCTGGATTGTAACACTGAATGTGGACTACAGACTGACCACAAAACAGAACATTCAATTTCTTTTGCAGAGTCTTTACTTTCATGGTTGTGCCCTGATGACTATACTTGAGATCTGGGAGAGCTGACAGGACCAAATGCTTCCCAGAAAGAATCTGGGATTTTCTGTCTTTACTTAACATATGATGATTTTCCAAAGTCTGAATCAGCCTCTGAAAAGGAAAAGGGGAACCTTCATCCAGCTGCTAGTCAGAATATCCTGCCATGAAAGTCCCCTTGCCTTGATTTCACTGGACACATAGAGCATTCAAGACATGCACTATGCAATGCTCCATAGTTAATTGGCACAATTGGTACCCAAACCTGAGCATGTGACTGAGGTACAGTCATTCCCACAACACAGCCCTGCCCCTGCTACTGTATCGACATTTACACCTAGATATCTGGAGTCATATCCCACACTTTGTCACACTGATTCAGCCTATGCTTCCTTTCCATTGGCTGTGTTGATGACGGAAGAACATGTCTGTCTCTCACAGGGAAATATAGGAAGGTCACTGAAGGACTAACACCACTTGAAATGCTCCCTTCCTGCACGGCCTCAGACCACGTTAAAACTCAATCCCACATTYAACCCACGCTCCTAACCTGTAAAACACCTCCAGATCTGAGTCAGAGGTTCTTCTTTGTGAATGGAGGGGGAAGCAAGGTTAAAACCTAGTCAGGGCCCACATTAACTCTTCAGGGCAGGCATACCCACAGCAGACAGGATCAAGTCCAAATTTGGAGCAGTCGAGTGGAAATAAGCTAGACCAGAGAAGGAGCAAGTCTGTGATCATTTTGCCTCCCTCCCCGTCAATGGCTTAGCAGCAATATAGACACACTGTTCTTTTAAAAATAAGAGTGCAGCCACAAGTGCTGGTGGTTTCCTTTATTTATACCAGAAAATCTTTTCTCGTGGAACAAACAAAGAGTGTTTGTCTGACTCCTCTACAACTTCCCATGCCACAAAACATGGGGAAGGCTCTCTGAGCATGAAAGGGTAGGGGATGAAGTTAAAATTGCAGTCTCCAACCAGAGTAAGTCCATCCCAAATTAAAATTTGTCAGAATTTGACATCTCAGAGCAAGTACAAAACAGCCAAAGACACAAAATCACCTCCTATCCCACCCCAAAATCCGTACGAGCTGTAGCAGAAGGAGCTGCACAATTGTCCTTGTGGAAAAGAGGCATGTCTGCATAGACGCAGAGGACTGCTCCCTCTTCACAGAGCAGAAACTGAGGCACAGAGAGAGACTCTCCAAGGTCATAGAGCTGGACAGAAGTACAGCCAAGTAATGCCAAGAGTCCTGATTTCTAGCTCACAGATGTATTTGCATTGCAGAACCAGGAATAGCACCATGGCAAGAGCACTTAAGTCCAACACTCACATCTCCCCCTGTCCCAGCCGCCTTCTTGTGACAGCAAATTACATTCTGTTCAACTCTTTCTATCCGCAGGAAGGTGGATGGCCACAAAAAAATGGCACAGATGAGTATACTACCTCTTCTACACCAACAGTAGTGGGACCATTTACCAAAATAAGCCTCACAGCAGGCTCCATCTTGATCCCTCTGGAGTCAGTGAACCTTCCTCTGTTGACTTCAGCAGGAGCAAGGGTCAAGCACAACACACAGCAGCCCGCCAGCAAATCACAAATGGATGCCCATACAAAATGGACACCTATCACCGGCACAGCCTGCCACAAACTTCTGCCAGCACACAGGCAGTCTGTCATACTAATAAAGCCACTGATATTGAAATAAAGTGCGACCAAAAAAAAAAAA
>NW_028185250.1:420785-425787 GCF_003343005.1 Rhea americana | reverse complement strand
AGGAAGGGGCGGAGGAGAAAAATAACATTGGTGACCTTCTCACGCTGACATGACAAATATGCCGGGAGATTTGTCCGCGCTCGGGCTCCGCGGCGGGCTGGCGGAAGGTATTTCCAAAAGGGGCCTGCCTCGCCAGGCCGACCCGGGCGGGCTGCGGGCCCGCGCGCCGCCTTTGCAGCGGCAACCGCCGGCTCGTTTTTCTCCCCCCACCCTCGAGCCTCCCTCTCCCCACCATAAAGGTGAATCCCGCCGAGGCGAGGAGTGGGGAGGGCGGGGGGGGGGCAGAGACAGGCTGTCCGGCTTGAAAGGGCATCGCTCCTCTTTCAATGTCACATACGCCTGTCGCTGAGCGGTGGTGGCCGTGGAGGTGTCGATATCTGGCCCCGCGTCAGAGCAGTTAACCGTTACAGCACTGCTTTGGCGAGTAATTCCCCGAAACGGCCCTGGTTCCTCTCCTCTGCCCGTGGCGCAGAGGGTGCCTGGGGCCCCCACCTACTTCCCAAACACACAAAAAAGGCCCCCAGCCCACCACGGTGAGCTCCACGTTCCTCTCCGCTGCTAAGGGGCACTTCCAAGCAGCTGGAGCAGGCAGCAGTGGAAACAGGTAACCCACCCCAAGGTCGGGATGGAGAAATGTCAGACCGCTTTGCTAAGGAAGTCTTTGCAACTCCCAAGTGTAACAAAAAACTCCGCTCTTCCTGCTCTGTGTGAGGGTTTTAGCTCCGACTTAACTTTCCAGCCAAGACAGGTTTCCCCCTGCTGTTCAGTTCTGAACCAAAACCAGAAAATGCCCCACTCCTCACTAGTAACACGTATACTGCCACCTGTGTGACTCCACACACCCCAGGCACGGCTGCATTTCAGCAGAGGCCTAAAAACAGTGACAATACATGCACACAGAATATGGTTTTATCAACAATGCACTGCGTTTAGACTTAGAAAAAGCCCCCCGATCTCAACAGTTGTAAATCCAGCCAGAAACATGACTGAATTACGCAGGCAAAGTCCACCTCAAGCTCACAACAGGAATCTGCTACCTATGGTCTTCTACGCGGCTCTCTCTGCACACAGGGTAAGTACCACCTCATGCACACCTTTTATAAGTGTCGGCTTCTGAAAGGAGGCCGAAAGAGCGCTGGCTAAGCCCCAGAAGCCCCTCTCCCAGCCATTCCTTTGTGTCTGTGCACACTTCCCTTTGTCTAAGGCTCTCCTGACCTAGCTCCTTGCTTCTCAGTTTGGCTAAGTCCTTCTGTACCTGGGCGTAACACACTAGTCCAGGCTTGAGCCACACCATGCATCTCTTTTTTCCCTGGGGAGGAGGAGCCGTGTGCCCGACCGCAGTGCTAAGGCTGTGATAACAGTTTAAAAAGCATTTTCTGAGGAACAGTTTTGTTCCTGAAGTGTGAAGGTCACTGCAACAGCACAAACAAAATGGAGGCAGCAGAGATTGCGGTGGCCTTCCAAAGCCACTCGGTGCCCCAGTATCTATGGGTCAAAAGATAACTGCACCAAGGCAGAAAAGCCCCAATTTGTGTCACAGCACAGGAAGAGAATCACTATCCAAGTAAGCCCATGCAAGTCACAATGCCCCCAAGACCTTCTGCAGAGGGATTTGTTTCACACACAGAATGACCATGATGGACTGAGCAAAATTAGCTCAGAGATATCTGCAGGGTCACTCTGCCCATTCTCCATGTGAGGCTGCCCAGCCTTCTGCTGCCAAGCCCCCTGCCTCCCTCCACACACACACACAGAGTACACAGATGTCAGAAAGTAGATGTAAGCCACACACTTTCACTGCACACCTGCCACCTAGCCAGCACCTCTCCCTGCCCTGATGTACCTGGAACAAGAGCTTGAATCCTCTCCCAGAGCTCACCTACTCCCAGGTTGCAATTCCACCCTGAGAGGAAGGAAATTGAGATAGGTACAAAGCTTACTAGGAGTGGGATGAACAAGGGTGCTGGGCTCCCTATGGCTGAACTCTGCACGTCATTTCTGAACACTCAAGGGGAGCTCTCATTAGAAACTCAGAAGGTTTCTCAGAAATACCAGTAACACAGTGTCCACCTACTATGCTAAGAAACTTCTCTGCCCTTTCGGCAGTGCCTTTCATCTGTGGCTAGTGCCCTCAAAGCCTGTCCACCAGAACAGCAGATGGGGTAAGGGATTTTGTCTCACTTTATACCAAGCTGCTACAGATCACACAGGGCAATTGGAAACCAAAAGCCTTCCAAGGGACAAGCAGGCCCAGCATGCCCTTCGATAGAAGCCTGAAGGTCATGCGCTCCTCTGCTGGCTTTTGGAATTACTCAACAGCTCTGCAACACAATTTCTTTCCAACAGATTTTCAACATTTCCCGGAGGTGTGGAAGCAACCCCTGAGCTCCTGAGAGAGGTAAATGACACTGGGAATGGGGCTAACCAAGGGGAAGCTTATTCTTGCACCCTTTGGTGGTCAAAGAAAATGCATGTTCTGAAGTGGGGCAAAACTCGCCCTGACAAATCAACCTGCCTCTCCCTGTGTTCCCTTTTCCTTCGGTTCCAGTATGAAGCAAGTTATTCTCTGGAGGGAGAGAAAAGGTTAATCAAGTCATTCCTCTACCACCATCACCCCCCTCACCAACACCACCAGTACTCTTTCTCTCCTTTCCCCTCCCCCTAATCTGTGCAGCCTCATTAAAAGAGCTTTGTAACTGTTTAGGACTGGAACAAACAATCCATCCACTTTGAGAGGGACTCTGGGACAGGAGTTAAGGCACTTTTCGTCTTAGGCGCTAGAAATTCTTCTCAGCGGTTTCTACTTAAGGGCTGGGGGGGGGGAGACTCACTGCACTCCTTCTCCATTGTACATTCAGACAGCGGTTGGTAATCCTGCAAGCTGCCAGCACAGCAGAGGCACCTCTGACACAGAGCAGAATGGAGAGGAGAGGGTAGCTGGGTTTGCTGAGGAATTAGTGAGCCCCTCTGAGGTGTCAGCATGGGCTTCCCTGTGCTCCCCAAGGAGCTCTCCCCTCAGCGTGTCCTCGGAGCAAGGGCGAGCAGCAGCTCCAGGAAGGTGACCTGCTGCGTCCCGTCTGCTGAAGGGCTCGGGAGGCACGTTCTGGTGGTTCCCAGCATGGCCTGGCGCAGAGACATACCAAAAGCAGCGGGCCTAGTGGGTGTGTGATCATTAGCAGTCTAGTCACAGGCTCGCTCTCCCTCCCTCAGTGTCTGATCATTGCCTCTTCCCTATGGCAATACAGCTGGCGTAGCCAGGTCCCACTGCCTTTCAGAGCAGGAAGGGAAGAGTTCCCAGACCCTCGTCAGCGGTAACCTGCCACCAAGCTGCAGCCAAGACCCTCAAACAAAGGAAGATCAGGAGTAACCAGCCATTCCCCATTCTGTAGGAAACAGAGGCCTGGAAGGGGACAATAACCTCAACTTCCCTGACTCCACAGGGCATGAGGACCATACAGCACAGCTGAGGCAATGGCAAATAGCTGGGACGGTTGCACTGTGAAGCTACCTTTCTTCCCTGTCCTAGACAGCAAGGCTATTGCCGCAAGTGGTGGCAGACACCTGTGGCATCAGCACTTCCCAGCCCGGAGCATGACACAACTTCCCACTGTTCCAGCCTCACTGCAGGAGCAACTGTAACAACTCCCTCAACAGCGAGACATCCCCCTGCTGCCTTCACCAGGGGAGCACTATGATTCCAGCACCTTTCCCCCCTCACCTTTAGGAAAGCAGCCTGACAAGCACTGGACCCTGCTTTCCCAACTCAGCCTCTGCCAGGGCTTCTATTTAATTCTCTCCAACACGCCTGGCTAGCTAGATAGGTTTTATTCGGCATGACAGTTTGATTAACAGTACAGATAAATATTATCATCAAAGCACAAAGCCCTATTCCCGACGTGAAGAGTCATGCTTTCTGCCATGCCCACAACCATCGTCAAGCTGCCTACGTGAGATCTGCTGGTATTTCTAAGCTGGTATTTCTAACGTTCCCATCACCGTGGTGCCCAGGCGACCAACGGACAAATAAGGACAGAACTGAAGGACAGACCTTACCATCTATCTGTCTGAGCACTTATATGGCCCACATGTCCCAACTCCAGCAATACTCTCATATATTTATGTCCACAACATTCCCCCTTATCCTCATGAATTTTTCCATACCTTTTTTCCCACCATTATCTTCCTCCTTTTTTCCATCAGCACCACCCTCTTGTCTAGGGGAAAAGGCAGCATGAGGTTTTTACACAACTCTAGAGGACAGACAGACCTGGACTCTACCTGATCCACAATTTCATCTCTGGGGAAGAGGAAGGGGAGGGGAGAAGGAACAAGGGGAGGGTTGAGCAGTATTATCACTAGACACTGATACAGTGTCCAACTGATAGGCAGGGAACTGATTCTATTGTACTCAGGAGTTTACTCAGCAGCTGGGAGGCAAAGAAACCCTGTTTTAGGTGATGGCGAAAAACTCTTAGAGAGCGGAAACAACTGTCCCATAAACCAGATCTGGCACACAAGCTACACAGACCTGCTCTGTGACACATTCATAATGAGAGCTGAGCAGTGGCTCCTACCGAGCCCAGTCTAACGTACGCCTGTCACTAAAGAAAGTGGAGATATAACAGGCTACAAACAAAGCGTGCAATGCCTGCATGACTTTGGTTACAGCTGAAATGGCTCCTAACTGAGGAGTTACCTTCCAGCATTAGTGCTAAATAAACAATGTGAATAACTGTTTAGTTTGCAAACGGCATTTATTTTCATGATTCTGAGAGATGATCTAGCCAACATGCTCTCCCAGTGCTGAGAAGAAATGGCAGGAGAAAACTAACCAGTCATAGCCGTTAAAACGTAATCCATGTCCGCCTAGCAAATACTGCCACTTTCACGTGGACACTCTGACTAAACCCCTTAATATCTCTTGGCAACACAGCCCTCTTGATTATTCTAAAAACAGAAAGATTTATAGGACAGGTTTCCACGGAAAGCTTTCTTCTCTTAA
>NW_028185250.1:377487-419350 GCF_003343005.1 Rhea americana | reverse complement strand
CGCGCCGCGCTCGCACGGTCTCACGCGCACACGCCAAACTTTGCGCGGAAAGTTTCAATGCATCTCTCGTCCTGCGCCCCCTCTGCGCGGCGGCCTCCTCCGGCGGCTCCCCGAGCTGCGGTCGCCTTCCCGGGGGGAAGGGGCTGATCYCACCGCCGCGGCTCGGCCCGACCCCTCTCCGGCAGCTCGGGGCGGTGAGGTGGAGGGGACGAACAGAGCGCGTTCCTCCTGCCCTCTCTGTCTCTGTCTCTCTCTCCCTCTGTCCACCGCTCAGAGAAAAATGAGAATTTTTTTWAAAAAAATCCAAACTGGCTAGAGAGGGAGGGAACTGGGGCGAGGGGAGGCTCTGCAGGAAAAGAGAAAAAAAAAATCCCAGCAGATCAAAGTGTAGGTGGGGAAAAATAAATTAAACGAGAGGATAAAGGAAGGCGGAAAGCCAACAGCAGGTCCCGGTGCCGGGCAGGGCTGCTCCCGCGGCGCGCTGTCCCCCGCCGGCGCGGCTCCGCGCAGCGCCCGCTCCCCGCGCAGCGCCCGCCCTACCGCCCGCTCGCCGGCGCTCTGCAACTGCTCGGCGCGGCCGCAGGGAGAGACGCTCCGGCAAAGTCCCACCCTCGCCGCCGATTCCCCTCCCTCCTCCCCTCCCATCCCTTTCCGCGCTCAGCAAAAAGGCCACAGAGGTGAAGGGGTGCGCGCCCCTCTCCCCTCCCCTCCCCTCGCCCAGCCGCCGCGGCCACTCGTGACCGCGACCCCCCCGCGGCCCCGCCCGCGGCCTCCACGTCCCGGCCCCCTCGCCGCCCTCGCCCCCTCCACACACACACACACACACCCGCCACGCCACTCTTCCCCCACCCGCGTTGCCCCGGCGGCAAAACGCACCTTCAGGTCAAAATTCACCTTGTCCGTGGGAATCACTCCAAAGTCCAGCAGGATCATCTGGGGGAGGGGGCAGGAGAGCACGAACCGTGATTACAGTCCCATTCCCCCCGCCCCGACCTCCACTTTTTGGAGACAGTGATTTTTTAGCACCTATGTGCTAAAGCAGAGGGGGGCTTAYCCTTAGTTAGCTTTTATTTCTCTTTACCCAGCATAAACCCTGCTTAGCTCAAGGGGCCTGCTTGCGCTCACTCATCGGGTGCCAGAGTGTACAGGAGGACTTCTTATACTGAAGGGGCGAAGATGTCGTCGGATAACCCCGTCCCGCTTTCTGGGAAGGTATTTGAAGGGCACAAAGGAGTTAACRCTGGCATTCCCTAGCGAGGCTCCTTCACTCGTGTCATCCACAAAATTTCCTCATATGGGATATTGTACCAATGTGCGAGTGTCAACATAAATAAATCTATCTCCTGCCACCATCCTCCAAGGACTTTGGGTGGTGGATGGGTGGAAGTCCAGACTGGGTAAATTCCTGGGGTTCGCCACAGGCTGGAGGAAGGGGAACTGGAAAAAGGCACCAAAGAAAGAAAAGGCTGTATTATCATTAGAAAGCAGGTATTTCAGTGCAGTGCCACAGGCTCCGAATGATACAGGCAAAGCGTTGGCTCTATAGAGGCACCTGCTGGTTGAGGGAAACACACAAAACAAAACAAAACAAAACAAAACAAAACAAAACAAAACAAAAATCATTGCCTTCAGTAGATCTTAGACCCGGTCTTCCCTTCGTTTCTCTCTTAAACACTTTGTGTCACCCCCTCGTGCGGTCCTCGGGGATGTCGCCGGGGTCTCACTGATCCCGACAAAAACAAAACAAAACAAAAATCATTGCCTTCAGTAGATCTTAGACCCGGTCTTCCCTTCGTTTCTCTCTTAAACACTTTGTGTCACCCCCTCGTGCGGTCCTCGGGGATGTCGCCGGGGTCTCACTGATCCCGACAAAGGCTGGGAGACGAGTGACGGGTCCGTCTGAGCGAGGAGCCGCGCCAGCGCCCAGGCAGCCCCTCCGCTCCCCCCGTGGCAGAGCTGTACCCCACGCCACCCGTACCCAGCGCCTTCCGYCTGGTGAAGGGGAGAAGTCAAGCCCGTTTAAAAGCTTGGAGGAGAATATAACCCTTTTCCCCTCAGGGATCACGTTTCTACAGAGGAGTGGTAAGTGTTGTTCAAACATTGCAAAAGAATCCATTTTTCTTCTCTCTCTCCTTTTTTTTTTCCTACTAATTATTGCAAAAAGTCTTTTTGAAGAAACAAATATCCGTCCAAAATAACTGGAGTTTCCCGTACTCAAAATGCAGTTGCCAAACATGTCCTCCAAGAGATAGGGAGACTTTGAGGCCTCCAGGGAAAAAGAGGGAATATTTCATTAGCTGATGGTAAAGCCAAATTAAAGTTCCTGGAGGCAGGAACCATTTCCGACTCTGTCACAGAGTTCACTGTGAGCAGCTCCCTCCTCATGCCAGGCCTCCGAGCTTCTGACCAGGAGAAAGCAGAAACTCATTCTTTTTCTTTATTTGATGGAAGATTCAAAGTGCCTTCCTTCACCATGTTAAGTGAGCTTTTATGAATGAATGTATCTTTATTGCAAATAATCTGTAATTTTAACATTCCTCTGGATGGATGAAATCCCCAGTGCACTGTTTAAAGTCTCACACAGAAATCTATTAAAAAAAAAAAAAAAAAAAAAAAAGATGAAATTCACCAGTGGAGCAGGGGAGCCTTATACCTTTAAAGCTACAAGGTACTGTAAATAATGTACAAAACCCAGCTTTTAAAATTACCACTACAGGATTGCTCATCCCAGCTTATGTTTCATCTGGATCCTGTGATCTTCCCACCTGCCAACATCCTGTTACCAGGAGGATAGTGTATGAGAAATTTGTGCAAATGGTCATGTACTTTCATGAATCCTGGCACAAGCAAAGGCACTTGTGTGCTTTCCATGTTAAAGTTACACTGTAATAAATATGAGGACGGGAGATACCAACATTCTTATAGAATCCACCATGTTGGTGCTAAGTACCATTCACCAAAAAAGTAAATAAACGCATGTGCAGGCTATGCTTCTTTATTAGCCTTATTATCTTTCTCATGTCAATGGTTCCTAAGATGGAAAGTAAGATAGAATCAACAGGCAGGATTTTAAATATAGAATACCTAAAAGCACAGACTCCATGTTTAGGCACTTAAGTAAGTGGTGTGATTTGCAAACAGGCTGAGTGATGACTTATTTGGAGCTATGAGACACTGAGAACTTTTAAGAACCTGACCATAATTTAGGGCTTCATCTTGTAGATTGAATTCAGTGGAAGCTTTGGCATTGACTTCAAAGGGCACAAGATGAAGCCCTTATTTAGGGGCTCAAAATACAAATTTAGGAGCCTAAATTTAGGCATCCATTTTTTAATATCTTTACCCATCTTACTAATACCCTTTATCTAATCCCTCCATTTGGCCTGAAAACAGAGGAATGTCAGTAACTCTTTACCAGCTTGTCTAAAAGAACCTGTGGCTGCAAAGGGGGCTAATCCAAGAAACACATTCTCTCCATATCGTTTATTTTTCTCCCCTCTCTTCGATCCCCAAAAGAATAGCCCAAGCAATGTTAGTAGAGAAGCTCAGACTCAGTCTGAAATTGGAACAGGAAATGCGAGAAATGTGGACATTAAAAAACAAATGAAATAAAACAGTATTTCAGTATTTTCTTAGAATTCCATCTTGTCTGGAGGGAATCTGGATTTGGATAATCTAAATTAGGAGAGAAGTCAGAGAAACAAAGAGTAATTTTAAACATATTTGTGCCAGAGTTATTTCTTAACACACAGCTCACTCTCTGATTTCCAATACAGTCCCTCAGCGCAGAGCCTGGAGAGCACACAGAAATGCAATGTCTTGATCAGGCCTCCTGACAGGCATGGAAAAAAGGCCAGAATGTAATGAGCTGTTGAGAGAAGCAGGCAGGTGAGCAGATCCAAAATGTCCACAGGTATTTCAGGTGCTTTCCTCACTGTAAGAAACTGCACCTATGCAAGATGCAATAACTGGGTGATCACAGTCGGTTGCAGCAGGGGAGCTGGAGACAGAACTGGTTAATCACACCATCCATATTACAGTGATTATGCGTGTTTCAGTTGCACTAACAAGGAGCAGCTGTAGATAAAACAAAAGGTTGCTCCTCGGAGATGCTTTGCCAACACTCCCTCTGCTGTGGTATAAATAGAATACATGCAGCGGGCACGGGCAGCTCGGCCCGTGTCTGTAGGCATTAGAGATGCCCATGCACCACCCACTGGCAGTTTCACTTGCCTCTGTCACAAGAGAGTTTGTCCAAAGATCTTCAGCTCCTGGGAAGGAAGAAAAACATCCATGACAGTGCAGCACCATCACTCAGTTTGTCCTTCTGGTTTGATTTTATATACTAGCTGCTTCTCCCATAGTCAATGACTACATCAGGTATGAGGATTTGCTCCTCTTTCCTTATAAATTTCCTTCTATTTTTTCCTRTCTCTCTCTGGATCTTCATACRATCTTTAGCAGCAGGCAGCAAAGAYGGTGACAAGTGGARKTAACAGGAAAGGCCCTCAGCTACCAGAAYTGTTTTAATCTACAGAGAGATCAAGAGGCCAAAACAGCTTTTTTTCCTGCCCATACTATATGTATCATCAGCCTAAGSATACAAACGTCTTGACCCTAACCTGTATGTCCCCAGCTAATATAGCTGATAGGAATGTACGCATACAGTCGCTGCAGGTAACACTKCACTTTACAGTTACATCACAGTCCCAGAAGAAAAGTCTTATGCAGCAGCCTGTGGTATTAAATCATTTACTGGAAAGGAGAATTCATTTGGGCTCATCTATTATCATTTGTCCAGGAGTTTGTATTTTACACTCCCAGTATTGGGGAACTGGAAAGGGGGACTCTTCACGGGTCTGGGCCTAAGAACCAAAGGCTAACTTCAGAAAATTAGTTTTCTTGTTTTAGATTGATCATTTGACATTTGTCCCGCATGCTGGACACATGTTACTTGCGGAAGAAGGTATGACTTGGCATCAGGTGTCAACATTTCAGTAACTACAAAAATAAAACTAAGCTCAAGCACGCCTATCCTTCTCTCTCAAGTGGCCATTAATAATGTTGACTTGAACAATAAATAAACCAATACAACAATCAAACTAGAATCAAATCAGTGAACTGTCAAATCAATCAGCACTGCAGCAGAGGGTCACAGAAGCTAGACAGTCAGCATGTGCAGTTCTCTGCAAGTGCCASCAAACAGGACACAGCCACTTCAGTTTAGAAGAACCCACAAAACATCTGTTCTTCATGCCATGGGCCACAATGTCCTTCCTAGCACCTTACACTTCACTTCAGAGCTGTAGCAAAGGCCACATACCACAAACGTAAAGTGTCACAGAAAGAGAGGAGTGCAGCCAGCCCTGGCAGTACCAGGCTGTTTGCACGAATGTCCCATGTGACCATCAAAAACTGTCAGTGCGCCACACCAAAGTGGAAGGCAGCAAACCTCAACCAGTGRTGTCTGTCTGATCAAGGAGAAACTCCTTGCTGCCCACAGATCTGACAATCAGATTGTATCTTGTGGACGTGAGGACAGGAGCATGAATGCACCGTGTCACAAATCATGCCTTCAGTTTGGTTGCTCACCAGGGCCCTCAAAGAAGGAAGAAGCTGCACCAGAAACTCCAAAGCCTCTTTACCCTTCACAGGCAGGAGCCACCTTTTCTGCCTCCGTCCAGGAAGCACGAGATCATTGCTGCACAAGCTTGGTGCCAACAAATCCTGACTCAACCTCTCCTCAACTTGCTTGGAAAGACCCCAGTGCCCCTCCCAAGTGAAAGGAGGAGGYTAAAACTTCCTCAGAGTGAAAAGTTGGGGAGTGGCTACTGGCCAGCCAATTGTGGTTCCCCATCCCAGGTACCAGAGGGGGGCGAAATGTGTATGCGCCAAAATAACCCCCATGCCTCTTCCTCAGCAATTAGGGTCTGAGGTAGGGAATTTTCCCATCCCTAAATACCACTTCTGCACAGATGACTGTAGACATCCTCACATCATTTCCTCCTTCCACCCCCTCTCCCACAAGTAACCCATGATCATCCTAGAGTCACCTCTATGAATGAGCTGGAGCCTGATCCCTTCAGGAAATCCTGCCCACTCTACTGTGCAAGTTATTAACCCCAATTGAAGGATGTTGCAACCAAATCTATAACTAGATGTCAGTTAAATGTTTTCATACTGAAACCAGATTCCTATCTATCTGATGTGTAAACCACAAACCATAGATACATTTATAAAGTTCCATCTCAGAGGTATACTAACGTCTGGCTCACCGCTCTGAAAACACGCTTTTTTCTTTAAATAGCAGACTTTAACAATTTGTTTTGGATAACTGGCAATTTGATAACTCTTTTGAATCACAGTTTACACAAGATAAAGTTTCAATTTTATAGGGACTTTAAGTAGAGCATACTGAATACAGTTCAATGAGCAACTTCATGAGAGCATGTCAGGTTGCTCAAAGCAGATGACTTTTCTTAAGTTCCTTCTGTGTCAGGACTTTACAGATGCCCACACACCCTGGTGACCATCTGCCCAGAGCCACCCCTTCACRCCCAAGAAAGGCTGCACAACATTCCAGATAATAAAATATCAAAAGAAGGGCAGATAAACTGATAGAAGGTTCCTAAATTCTCCAGCTCTTTCAGTCTCCCAGGGGAGTATTTCTCCGCTCTGGAACTGAAAGACAGCCTATATAGCATTCTTCAAGAACAGAATCGGAAAGAGAGCCTTCCTCATCAATGGCCAGGCTCATCAGCCTCCTCCTTGCTAACTATAATTTCCAAAATTCCCTTTTCCTTTCAGCATTTTGAAACAAAGTTTTTAGGGCAAACCTTGGAGGAAAGAACTTTGGTCCAAACAGCTTCAACTTGAGACAACACTTCACTAGTGTCAGTTCTGAGAAAACCTCATTTACATCATTAGGGCAAAAAATAGTCAGGACTTAAGATGCCTAAGATACCAGAAATACCCTCTCTCTTACAAATATGATAGTCAGAAATAAAATCACTTTTGAAGAAGATTGGCAAAATCTGTACTGGGTACTAGGTTTCATGATSTCACTAATTCACAGAAAGGTCAGTATTAAAAGCCCAGATGATTTAAATCAAAAACCATAAGGGCAGCTACTCACATAACTGTCATCCATCAACAAAATCAAAGTTCAAACATATGATCAGTTTCATCACTTCCAGCTTATTTTCTACTCATCCAAAAACAAGTATTCATTCTGGAACTAAGCTAGAGGTCAAAGAGCTTAGCTTCTGAAATCTATAGTTTGATAGAGAAAAGTTACTTCAGAGCTTACCGGCATAAAAGCCATTCAGTTCTATCTTACAATATTGTCTGTATTCCCATGTATGTTTTTTCTTTGCCAAAGGGACCATATTAACTCTTCCAAAGCATGATGGATAGAGAAAGGGATGTGAGCCTGCAAATGTCCAGTGAATCTACCCTATTGTTTCAGTTCTAGAAGCAAGAATACAGTAGAGCTTTATCCCATCTCCTTCCTGGACATTTCATGAGAGTTATGTTGTGGATGGACTGGTATCTTATCCACTAACATCCTACCCATCTGCCTTATGTCACACATGGTGATCAGGGCAGTGATTCATTCCGGCATAGGGCAGTGGTGTCTTATCATTATTATGTGAGGTAGCAGCACTCAAAAGAGAAAGATGCTTTCCTAGCAGTGAGGAAGACACAGTCCTTGCTCCAATGCACTTGTGAGGAAATACCTCGCAATTTGTTTTCCCTGAAAATGAGCCACAAAACGACTCTTAACGCGATGTATTTATATATGGATAGCCCAGCTCCCAAGCCAGCCAGTTTGCAAATACAAGAGAAGCAGACTGAGCCAGAATAAAGCTTTCCTCACCCTTTGGAAATGACAGCATGCCATTGCTTTCCATCTTCCTTTTTCATTTACCCCCAACAAGTTTCAAAGGCCCTAAAACATCCTCTCTACCCAGGGCTAGGTGCCCTTAAACCACTTCATCTTCTAATGTTCATAACCCAGAAGTCTGGATAGCAAAAGCACCTCCTACCTGTTCATAACACTTTTACATGACAGCTGCAGCTGTGTGCCACTAGTTTTTATTGGACTGGCTTTTATATCTCCCAGCTGGAAGGCACAGTGCTATGCTGGTGCCTCCAGGAACACACTTGACACCAGCGTAAGACAACCATTCTCCAAGACAACATCMTGCATGTCTGTCACTGGCTGGGGACCAGGGATCTGTCAGCAAAACAGCTTTTGCTCAGCCCAGTTAAGTGAAATAACGTGAGCTGGATCACATTTTTAACAAAAATTATTTCACAATCAAGTGCTATCTGTGAAAACAAACAATTAAGCAAACAAAGTCAGGCATCAAACTCAATGCAAGAGTAAGTGGGTTTCATGCAGCACCATGCCTGGTAGCTAGCCCTATCCTGCAGATTGGCAGTTCTGTCTCTGACACCTCTGTTCACTCTCCCCCTTGCACACTGACCCACTTCACTGCATCATTGCTTAGAGCGTCCCCTTTTGTCATCTGCAGTTTTGGCATACACAACTGGAGGGACTCTGCAATGGCAAAGGCTCAACCTGTGAAGTTCTACCAAAGCAGAGTTTGTGACTGTGATTTAGCTCATCTCTTCTTTTCAAAAGGAAGGTGATTATGAGGTTTTTGCAGGGAAGAGGTAACTTTCAGAGGAGAGATACCTTGCTTGTTCTGTATTTCAGTTCTTGCACTGATGAACACCTTTACTSTGTGTATCCCATATTCTTGTCCTGACCAGGACTGAGGAAGTCTGGGCACATGAGGCTGGACACAGAGTACATTGAGATGAGATGGAGTACAGCCTGTGGAAGATGTGCTGGTAGAGAGACTGTAGCCCTTGACCCAAGGGAACATGCCCACACTATCTCATGGAGAGAGGACAACCAGTCAATCACCATGTAACAGAGCATCTCTGATACACCAGAGACACTGAGAAGCCATAGGGCTACCAACCTGGAGAAGGAAGTGGTTGTGAAGAGAGTTGCCTTTTTTAGTAACATATTGCTGACCCAGGTGCAGACAATGTGCAGGATGGCCTTGCTGCTGGAGAGCATCCTATAGCACACAGAACTAAGGCTGGGTGGCTGGGGGCTTGTGCCAAGTTTTGGTCAAAAGCACTTGCCTTTCATTTCAGTCCAGACTGAGCAGTGGAAATGGAAGAGCTGCATTAGCCAGTGCCAGTTTCATCCGCCTGGAAGTCTGGCATACTCAGATGACTCAGGACTCATTAAGCAGCGGCTGAGATTGCCTGAGCTGGCTGCGACTTTCTCAGACAATGTGCATGTGCTTTGGAGAGCAGCTTGCTATCAACTGCCTGCTCTCTCAGGTCTGAGGCTCATCGCAGCAGAGGCTGGGTCATGAGAATCGCTCTAACACTCTTCTCCTGGCATCCCGCCTGAACAAGTCAGGCTAGGGAAAGCAGAGGTCTCCCATGGTGTCACCAGTGAGGCTGGCCATCCAGTCCTGGAGAACTCCCCTCACCAGGAGAGGTAACCTACAAAGCATGTGTCCAGGTAGCAGAAATCAGAACGACCTCTTCAAGCACACCAGTCAGGATGTCAGCCATGCAATGGTCCCTGTGCCCTGCTGGGAAACAAGTAGCCAAAGGCCCCCAAGAGCATGGCTGGCGCTGGCAGACACAGTGACTCCACCTCTTTCAGAAGATGGCTTGGCTTCTGTCATTGCAGCAGCCTCGGGACTGTCACCTGCTGACACAGGCACATGTTAGCAGAGGGGAAAAAATTAGCCAGGGCTGTTTATTGCTGGCTGCTCCTGCCCCAAAGGCATCAAAAATGTCCGACTCTAAAGCACTGCAGCATTAAGAGCAAAACAGTCAATGGTGTCCCTGGAGAATTGCAGCTTCTGCGTATTTTACATTGACTACTTCTAGAAGTGCCCAGACAAAGGTGGGGAGGTGATGCCACAGCAGTTATCACACATCTGCAGGCAAAACGGAGGTAGAACGGAGTAAGAGGGGTCAAGGTAGATGTTCCAAAACATCTTATTTTAGTGGAAACTCATTCCCTATTGATATTCTGTATTAGATGAAGAAGAGCTAACTACAGAACTAAAAATGAATTATTGATTGGTTAGAGCCAAATGAGTGTGACTCAATGTGATTTGTTATGGGCAAACAGAATAAAGTCCAAACTGCTAATGTACAAACATGCAGCTTTAAAAGGGCCAGTTTCCAAAGCTGAAAATAATTCATTTTTTGAGCTAAATCAGCTGGGAGAAAAATGCAAACAGAAGAAATGGAATAGTTCTGAAACAGAATACTTTTATTGGTGCTGAAATATCATATTTGAGAAAGAAGGCTGGTTTGGGCAGAGGTAAATAAAAGCTCTTGCAAAAATTAAATATAAAGATGTTGCTTGTTCATAACATGTTTGTGTGTATGTATATATGAGGGGGCAGGGAGAAGCCAATAGCAATAATAAATTTATTTTATTAATAATTTAAAAATTGGAACTGTAGCAAATTGCTAAAGGGAATGAAAAGGACAGGAAGACATTTGTACACAGTAGGTTTAAGACCAGTGAGACAGAGCTTTTTTAATATCATAAGAACAGTTCTGGGCCATTCCTACATGGAAATAATGGGGAAATAATTATCCGATAATAGTACAGAAAGCAGAGATGAGCCAACAAATGTGAATGATCTAGACTTTGGAAAAGGTAGATTATGTATTTGTATCAGATGACAATGACAATGCATATTTTCCTTCCCTGTTGGAGCTACAGAGATTTTGAAAAAAATTAGCTAAGTGTAAGAAACTTGCAGGCAGCAATTTAGAATGAACAGACCAAAAAAACTTGTACAAGATCAAAAGTGCTGACAGAGGAGCACTCTGGGCCGCCTGAAGTTTTGGGAAACTTGTTTCAAGGGCCCAGAAAGAGCTGGCATGGTGCCAGTATTAAAAAGCATAAACAAGTGGAGTTGTGCAGCACTGCAGCAAGATACCCAGAGAGGTGGTAGAATCTCCATCCTTGAGGTTTTCAATATTCGCCTATACAAAGCCATGCTGACCTGATCTATGTTGGCAATGGTCCTGCTTCAAGCGTGTCTGTGAGTCTGGGAACAGAAAGCAATTAAGTGTATGTCTGACGACTGGTTCTGGGCTGGCATAAGAAATGGGAAAAATGAATTAAAAGGGGTAGCATAACTCATGGTTATGAACCTAGATGTATAGAAAACATCTACTCAGACTAACTAGATAGTTTTTTTCAGTGAGATTACAGGTTTGTTTTATAGAGGTAACAGGGTTGGTATAATTTACTTAGAAGTCTTCAAGGCACTTTAGTTCTGGCCCTGGTAGGATGCAAAATAAGCAAGGATCTTATTAAATGGATTAAAACTGGTTAACTAGTATGCCTAGGATGTGATACTCTAAGTGAAGAGTCACCATTTTACAGGTGGTGCTTTTGGAACAGTCCCCAAGATCCAGCTCAGAAAGATACATGAAATCATTCCTGCTGAAATCTGAAGATAACACGGAGATGAGACTATTAAGTAATGAACAGAATGTCTTTGATACAGAACAATACAGATTACCTGGGCTTACACAAACAGTATGCATTTTAATGTAGAAATGCATGACTTATGCCGTGGAACAAAGCAGGAGACCTCCTAACAAAAGGGGATTTCTACTCAAGCAAGCCAGAAATCTGGAGAGGACTTGGAGGTTATGGATATATCTGCCAGTGTGAAATATGGGGTCAAGGGTAATAAGATCCTGGGCTGCATAAGCAAAGAGGCTGCATTATCCCAGTCTTTAGCACCAAGACAACTGCAGCTGGGATCACTGCATGAGGTCCTGGCGCCGTGAGCTGGGTGGGGAGGAGTCAAGAAGGTGCTGAGAAGAGCCAGAAGATGACTGCAATGCTGGAAAAGATGCCACTGAGCAGAGCTGCCAGGACACAGCCTGCTTGTTGGATAAAAGAGAAGGTCATGGGTGATTTGGTTATGGTGTATAGAAATCTTACACTGGAGAGAACAATGCAGTAACAAATGATTCCCTTTGGTTTATCATTAAAAAAATATGAAATGATCCAATGGGGAAAAATTATGCAAGGCAATCCTAGAGATTAGAAATATGGCAAAAATACAACTGTGGAAAATTATAAGAAGCTCTGGTGGATTTCTTGACAACTGTGAATCTTTTATTCCACTATTTTCTAGAAAAGAGCTTTAATGTTTCTTCCTAACTCAAATATGGAATTAATTCAGGAAGATCTTTTGGCTAGTGTTGTACAGACCATATGAGATAGTTATAGAAGTTGATGGGTTTTGTGAGTATTCTGGTTGCTTGTACTCATTGAATTAGGGATTCAAGCCTTGCTGCTGATCAGTAGATGCCATTTCTATGCATCTAGTAGCAATCCCCTTCCTGACAGCCTCTCTGCTTTTTTTTTCAGCTCTGCAGCCAGAAGCAGCAGCACATTTCATTACCTTCCCTCCTGCTTTCTATAAGGTTCAGTCCTCATAGGAGACCCCCAGCTCCTCACACCTCCTTGGCCATTCCAGCTTGCCTAAGTCTCTACACTCCACCAGCCCTGCTACTACAACAAGCTTTTACATCCAAAGAGATATATCTGGAGAAGATACATCTGGCCCTCAAAGATGACCATCTCACACTGTTTGGCCACAAAGAGAGTCTGTGCTACTGGCTTAGACTAAGTGTCAACCTTTTGGGCAACTAAAGCCAGGCAAGGCAAGGCTACGCTAAGCAATTTACCCAGGGTCATACCCCAGGTCTGGGGCACAGAAGGGAACTGACCCTGAGCAGATACCAACCTCCTGCACCAGCATCCAAACCCTTGGATGGTATTTTTTTGCCTGATTGTTTTTTCCCCTAACAGCAAGGCAGCTAAATTTTCGTGCTGCCCACACTCCCCCCTGCTGGACACACTGACACTCTGCCCTTGCTACAGAGACTGGCCCATTTTTGACTGTATCCGTTTTCTGGCTACTTTTAATTCTGGAGGTGAAATACAGAAAAAGATTGTAAAGGCATCTGGTCTCGTGCCTGGAGGTATACAGGATTACAGCATCCCTCACCCATGCTCTTCAGGGGGGTGTGAATTTCAGGCTGGACAAGGAGAGCAATGAGGAATGCCTATTTATTTGGCTGATGCTAGCAAGAAAATGAAGCTTGTGAAACACTGTCATCCAAAACAAGGAAACAAGCCTGTAAACTCCACTGTAGCAAAGACTCAACAGCATTAGAGAGCTATAGAGGGCCACAGGACAGGCGTGGAAAGAGAAGTGTCATAACTCACGTGAATGTTACCTCATGCTTGGCATGACTCAGAGCTGGAAGTGGAAGCACAGTCCCATTACCTGTACACTCTGATAGTATGGTCATAACCCCAGCAGAAAGATTGCTAATAATTAACTCTATTATTATTATTGTTGCTATTACTACTAAGAAGCCTGATCCTGGAGTATTTACTCAAAGGAGTAGCCTGTCACCCAGTCTTGTCCTGCCAGCTGCCCTCTGAAGACAGGAGCTTTCTGCTGAAGACAGAGATTAAGGAAAAAAAATGAGTGAAGATTTCCGTTTCTGAGATAACTGGTAATAATTAACATGTGGCTAATGGAGGGGCACATTAGTTGGACTTTCCAGGGAATGTATTCTAGCTGCAATGGAAAAATGCCAGAGTGAAATCCAACTGGCCTTGCACTTCATATTTCTTGTGCTCCCCGGATCCCGTCAGGCCTTAGAAGGCCTGACCCTGAGCACGCCGAAGCTACTCTGAGTATTTTCTTTGGCTAGAGAGGACTTTGGGACAAAGCTGCTAAACCCCAAAAAAGAAAATGGGGCTCGTATACTCATTGCAAAGAGCTGAGAGTACATCCTCAAGAAGGTCAAGGGATACATCCATTTTTCTGGCAGTATCTTTCCGCAAAAATAATGCTGCCATCTTCTACTGACTCTCCCCCCACCCAAACCCACTCTCTTTCAGAAGACGTTTGTTCCCCAGGGGCACGTACGGCCAAGGCTTTCATACAGAAGGACTCAGATCTTCCTATCAGCAGAACAGACCAACTTGTGGTCTGGTCTGTGGGCTGCATACAGTCACCAAAACACTTTGACTAAAGCAATAAGAAAGCACAGATCTCACTGTAACAGGGACAGCATGGCCCCACTAGTGATAAGTTACATTTTTAGTATATCTCTGGCATATCTGGTAAGGAATCCAGCGCCAGCACTGATTTCCTCTGGGGTAGGATACTTCTCACAGTGTTAGCCCATTCAACATAACCAATTTTCAGGAAAGAAAGTGAAGAGCCACTTCTCCCAACAACTGAGATTAGACACATTTATATACAAAGAGTAAAAAACGCCATCAGTTTGTGCTATCATTGTTTACTATTGCATATGCAGCAGGAATAGCTCAAGATAGTGTAAGAAAAATAGTTGAAATCATACAAACATATAGATTCTGGGGTATTTATGGGGCAAGATAGCACAGTGAGGAAGGACAGATAAGGTGGTGTAGGAAGAAAAGAAAATGAGAGATTTTGTACAGGACAGTTGAGAGACTGAGGAAGATGCAAATTTGAATGAGAAATTTTTAAACATCAGACAATTTCCACCAAAGAACAATTGTATTTTTCCTCTCCTTTGTAAACACAGAAGTAGTATAAACAGGCAAAAAAAACCTCTAAAAACTTAACTCACATTAATAACATATATGAAAAAAAGAAAGTCTTAAGAGTGTCACACACTACACAATTTCTGGAGCTTTGACAGGCAAAGACTCACATGGGAAAGGGGAGTGAAGGACCATTAGTAATCATAAAACCCAATCTCATGTGATTACTATCCAACCTTTAAACAAAAGGTCTTCACAATTTGCCAACCGTAACCATAATTCTATTGTCCTTACTCCCTGGTCCCTCAGCTCACAGTTACAAGAACATTCAAGCAGAACGCCATGTTATAATTCAGATAGCTAGTGGAGACAAAGAGAAAGTCCATCAGGGAAAGATAAATATTGTTCTATAAAGATCACCAACCAAATCTACTCAAATTCCAGAAGATAAGAATCGTTAATAATTTCCTGCTCAAAGTGGTCGGCCCTGGCCTCTCCTGCAACCTCTTGTTCCCATGAAGATAACATTTTTGGATAATTTTTTTTTAAATTACCCCAAACTAATGCAGTCATCCCCTGAGTAAAACTTCTCTCCCTAATTTAGAAAATGCTGGCTTTAGGCCATCACATTTGTGTCCTCTCTAGTGGGTTGTATGGTGCATTTGGAGAAATGCAGCTATATCTGAAACATTCAAGCACTTTATTTTAAGCAAAACACAGTTTCTATCCATTTCCAAAAGAAATAAATGTTTCAGCAAGCAAAAGCTTACCTGTTCATTTTACGAGATTGCGAACGCTTTCAGCTGTCCCTGGAGAACAAAATAACAATCAGTAAATTTTGAAGTAAATTTTGCCTTTTAAAGGCTGATCAAATTCAGTTTGACTGCAACTGTACAAAACCAGTCTCTGGAATTGTTATCTACCAGTGAACTCCAGCGCATTCATACTTTCTCATACACTCCAGTAGCTGAAAGTTTATAACCCTGCTGTTATTTTCAGGCATTTCCAGGACCATTCCAGTTTGGTAATACATTCTGTTCAACTAGAGAAATCACTTTACAAGAGCTGCTCTCTGGCTCTTCTCTTTACCCTGAAACATCCCCACAGCAGAAGAGCTATAGAAGTGACTGAGCAGTAAACTGTCTGCACTGCAGGAAAACAGGACCAACCCTTACGAGAAGAGCATCATATCACGGCCTGCCAATGCAACAAAGACGGCTCCTTATGGCAGAGCAGGGTTCCCTGTGCCTGCCTGGCACTGCTCCCTCTGTAAACTCCTGCCCAGAGCTCTTTCCTCGATGTTAGTTCCACTGGAGCTATGAGGGAGAGAAAGCTGGATCCGGCTCACCAGAAACGCAGCGTTTTGATTATTGCCATGCATCAGGAAGAAAAACGTTTGGGAGCCAGACACAAGTAGGGCTTGCACAGTAGGCATTGGAGGTCAGTAAGTTATCACTGTATTTGTAAACTTGACAAAACTTCATCTGGAGTCAATAAAAACATGTAGTCCCATGGGGCTATTATATGAGTCAAAAGCAAAAAATACAAAAAGCTCATCCTCACAGAGCAGGGAAAGGCGAAAGACATCCTCATAATAATATGTTACATTGTATATCTACAGGCCCTTTCATCCCTGCATATTTACAAATATTAATGAGTCATGCTTCTCAAGCACTTTTTTGGAAGGTATCATTAGACCATTTTCCAGATGGGGAAACCCAAGTGAGAGAGAAGTGATCTTTCTGTATAGCCACACAGAGCGTCTGTAACACAGTCACAAGCAGAAACCAGATATTCTTGCTTCCAGTCCTTTGTTTTTAATTACAGCAACATTCTTCCTCTCAAATTTTATGTTGTATTTTATAACAAGTCATATATGAATACACCTATGTAAGACATTTCTTGCTGGTTTACTTTCCATCAGTAACACTGACATTTTACACCTTACRCTATATGAATTTTAACTGACCACATTACATCAGAAAACTGCATAATAAATATATACTACAGTCACACAGATAATGTTGCTCACACATAATAGTAACTTCCTTTAAAAGTAAGCAATASAATACTAGAACTTTAGGAACAGATGCATCTTTAATGTTTAAGAGAGAAATCTAACAGAAGAAGAATAAAAATGTATTCCTATATGAGTGAATGCAAAGTACTGTTCTTCTGTTGTACTGTCTTGGTTAAGTTCAGCAACTCTGCAAGTACAGTATCTTCTGGGATCAAATTTAAAGAGTAAGGAAAATTCAGAGTCTGTTGGTTTGATGGAAGAGCAAAGATAGAGCATGTTATACACAAGAAAGAAATGAAAAAATCATCAAGTACTCTCAAGTACGTGAGAAAGCCAGCTATCTATAACCTCTTTTGTTCTGTGGGATCTGATAAAAGAAGCTGTGTTCTTCAGAGACRCACCACCTAGTACTGCTGTTTTGCTCCTGTTTTGGATAAGCAAGGATAGTTGTCAYTGGATGATCTAACCCACAGAAGCTTTGTTTTCCTTTAGAAGACTGTATTATTGTACTTTTATACTTTTTTTAATAGTGTGTAGATTCTTGGTATTTAACAGCTTGTGCTTTACAGCTACAACACTATTATAGAGTTAGGCTAAAGTGAAAACTTAATTTACATATACGGCTATGACATATTAGCTTATTTATACTGTCCATATCAAAATATTCAGATCTTCCTGCTCCTCCTTGTGAAATCTATAAATTATTCCCACCAAATTCCTTGATAAGAGGGTGAGCTAGGCTTCTAAATGGCTTTTGTTCCTCACTGTCRCAGATAGGGTGTGGTAATTTGATCACTTTATTATTTTCTTCCCAAATTTCTCTTCTGCCTCACTTTTCTCTGCTCTCATCCTTGAATTATCTGTTTGTCCCTCCAAGAGAACAAAGTAATTGCTCTGGATTTTACCAGGGGACGTTTTTCTGGTGGGATAAACCTGTCCAGATGTTGACATTTACATCAGAGCTAGACGTCTAGACTTTTTAACAGTCAGCGAAGAGAAACAGGCATTCCGGGGCATGGGTAATCTCACTTTAAGGTAGATGTTGAAARCAGCTCAGAAGAACCAAGTACTGAAGTGCCTATCTCTCTCCTTTGGCTATAAAGATTGCCTGGAGTGTAAGTTCAAATACAGACATCAAAAGTTAGGTGAGATGAAAGTGTGTGGTCCTCAAAGCACCTCATACAATGGCATTTCAGTACTCATGGAGCTTTGAGTCTTTTGTAATGCATGAAGTAATATCCATGCTTGTGTTTTCCATGATGTGATCAAATAGTAATGGAAAATAAGGAAGAGGTTTTTCTATGAAGGAATCAAAATAGTATCCTCATTGTCTGGGAGTTGCATCTACTCCCATGCCTGAAGACAGGACTAGGRTTAAGCTGCAGTGTTAGGTATGCAGCTAACCTATACTCCATATGTCTGAACTGAGTTGAAAAGGGGAAGACACCAAAAGGCACCCAATATATTCTGCAAAGAGATGATACAGCCTGTAGAAAATGATATGACAGCAGAAGAGGTAGACCCTCTTAACTGATCGCTACAGATATACTCAACCTGAGCCCTGAAGCATGAAGATTAATAAGCTGTGCCTCGCAGKGGGGACATGAATGATACTGAAATACCCTTTGCTGCATTGCTTACACAAGCCAACAGAGATCAGCAACTGGAGCCAGGGCWGGGGGACAGGTCACCATCTCCTACTCACCAAGTTAAAATCTGTAAAAAACCTGAACCTCCCTTAAAGTCTGAATTTATCTGTCCCTAGAGGGCTGACTGTTATGTTGTGCTCATGCCTCTCTTACAGATAAAAGCTGAGAGGTGTTGTGAGAGACTGAAGATTGGATTCAACTAACTTCAGCTCTTCTAAGTCTACATAGCTCCTTTAGGATCTCTCTAGAGTTGGGCAAGAGACATAGATCCTTCCAGAAGGCGATTTGTCTCACCCAACTGAATGATCATCTGTATGAGGGCATGAACTACCTCCTGGGAGCTCCTGCCTCTCCCAAGCAGCTGCAGAGGGAGCCTAGTTTTGGTTAGACAGTAAACAACTAGAGTCCCCATCTGAAAATCTACTCCAGTCCCAGCAACATCACTTCAGGCATTTCTGTTGCCATCAGTGGAGTCAGATTGCTCTGTCTTGGCAAGCGGAAGAAAATGGCTCCACAGGTATCTCCTCTCATGGGAAGCTCTGTATGTCTGGAACCACTAAGTAGATGTTAATATGATGCAGTCTTCCATTATGCCGGCTTATCTTTCACAAAAAGAATGCAAGGCAAAATACTTCCTCCTCATCACTAAATTCACATCAAGAAGGTTTATTAGCTCTGTTGCATTTGTTAGCACAGTTTGCAGCTTGTGACCTCATCTTGTCCATCTCAAAGCAGGAGGCCACACTCAGACCAACTCCATATCATGCCAGGCATAAGCATTGCAATTACTTTGCTCGCTGATGATGTAGAAGGCAGAGTCCAGGAACTCTAGATAGCAGGCACTTAATCAAGCTTGTAATTACAAACCTCATATTTAGATGCCCTAGTAATTGTAATGTCAATATCATGACAGGTGATAAACATAAAAAGCTCAAAAGCCTTACCAGCCCCCTCCTCAAGCTGCTTTCTTCATCTTCTTCACACTAGAACACAACAGACAACCACCTGTGCAGATTCCTGTTTCTTCCTTTCTTTGATACCAGAGCTGACTGTAGATTTATCCGTGCTCTTCTTCATAATCATCTACATGAGCACAATGTCATAGTCTCAACAACCTCATTAAAGAAAACAATATTACCCATAACTGAAGAGCGCGATTCATTGTGATGACTCTGTTTTTCCAAAAGTAAAGGTTTCAAAGATGTCTGAGGAAAGGGGGAAGGTTTTGGTGAGCTTACTCTGAGCTACCTTCCTAATCATGTGAAGATGTCTGGGAGATCTTGCAAGCTRTTAGATCTTCTACTCTCTGTTCTTCCAGACGTCAGTGCTGCTCTTATTTTCCTTGAGCCAAAAGYCTAGTGAGGGCCAAAAAGCTATCCACAAAGGCTAGTTGTTCTTGTTTTCAGACAGTCTATGGATAAGGAATAATTTCCAAGCATTCTCTCTTTGCACGATGCTAAGATTGTTTTTCTCTGTTTCCTTTTTTTTGTTCTCTAGGAACAGTTATTGTCAGAAATGTCTTTGTTTCTTAGAAGTTCATCAGCTCTTACCATCTGTTTCTCCCATGATGTCACTGTTCTCACTTTTGCCTCATTGTTATTTCCACAGCAATCAATCAGAATTGGATGCCTAAAAATTCTGACCTCCAGGAGGAATTAAAAAGCAGAACAGAAAGGGTATGAAGGAAAAAAGGGTATCAGGAATCAAAACCATGGAAAAACAACTGTTCAAAGTCTCCTATTATTTCTAAATTTAATGCTTCTTGCATGTTTCTGTATTATGGCATCATCCTTTAAGAATGTTTTAAAGTAGACCTCAAAAAATAAAACTTTGAATTCATAGATTTTATGAAATAGATGTTTAATAATGTTTTCTTAGTGTTTTTAAAAAGAGTCATTTCTCTTCATTCTCAAACTCAGCCTCATATACCCTGAATACYGAGAGATAATGTGAGATCTATTGACAGTTCTTATTGTTGTTAGAAAAAAAGGAATAGTAGAGAAAGGTAAAGCTTTTTTAGGCATTTTAAGTTGAAGGGCTCATTTGTTTTTCTTAATATTGGTGCATAATAAACATGGTAAGAAAATAATATCTTTGTTAACAGTTGCTTTGTAAATTTAGATATGAGACATCTGTTGCTTCTGAAGCATATGTGAGGCCTTCCATCAAAATCAAGGAAGACCYAAATGTAACAACTTTGTTGTTTCTAGCTGAGAGGCAAGCAAATCATTCCCGCTTCCCATTTCTCCTTCTTGTCCTGATCATGGAATGTCAACAAACAACAACCTAAACCCAGCTGTATTTTGTCTTGGCAGGGCACCTGTAGCATGTTCTTGCTCTTATATGAAACAGAGCTTCATGGTTGTTTTTTATTGCTCTCTCCAGTATCGAGGTGCCCACAGCATTTCAGCCAGGAGCTCTCAGCAGCTTCTGGGATTGTAATGATGCCAGAAAAACCACTGCAAAGAGGATGGCTTCCCTTGTATAGGCCAGGAATAATTTTTTCCACAGATCCCCAGCATGCACAGGTTAATATGACCACAGGCTTCTTCCTCAGCCCCCTGTGGTGTCTATCATGATGAAAACATTTGAAAGCGCTTTRTACACTTAACTTCCTGGAACCGACGGGGGGCTCAGTGTGGTGTTTTGCAATCAGAGCATCCATCTAAGAGGCTGTACTCTTCATGAAGTCCCAGTGCTGCGTGTGCTGCATATCTGCACACGCAATTACTATGGAGAGGTGCAGCTGAGCTTGATCTCAGCACAGCTGAAGTGCAAGTGCTGCCAAGAACAGAGTGTGTTCAGCGCTGTTTTAAGAAGCAGGGTTTGTCTGTAGTTGCAGGAGTGCTCCTTGTACTCATTACCTCTCCTGAGTGCAAGAGTCTTTGAAGTAAGTGAGAGAGTCCTCTCCTTCCTTGCTCACCATAAAAACAACTTGCCTCAGTTTTGAACCTCATTTAACTAGAAATGATGCCATCTAGATGTTTGTCCRTCATCACTGGATGATCTAGTACATCTCAAAGCTAAACATTTTCTCATCCACCTTTACACCTRTATGTATATACATATACCATTTGTATATCCGTATGCATCCATATAATGAACATTTCTTCTGTACCTGATTAGGGAGACATCGCTTACTCTATCCTGTTTTCACCTTCAGATTTTTCACAGAGCTTTGATTTTAACCTTTCACCTCTCCAAGAGGAGCTTCCCTGTGTCTACATCTGTGACTTAGCAACGGAGAAGACAGAGTGCAAAGCTTTCTACCTGGATTATGYATCTATCTCTTTAATACCATAACTAGCCTGGTGCATCAATATTAAGAGRCTGTTTTGGACTGATCTCCATAGATTTTTTTGTTTTTGTTTTTGTTTTTTCTAATAGAAGAGATGGGCTGTGGTGGGGCACTGATTCTTGTGCTTGCTGTTTGGCTAGTGTAAGCCAAGCAGAGGAAAAGGAGGAGTTATATCTCTAAATGTGATATTTGGGTTCATCTTGGGAAGTGGAGTGATAAGATCATTCTGAACACATATGAAGGGATTTTGACTGTGTTATTACATGATTATCATACCCCCTCCWTATGGCCTTTCACATGAGTCCAATGTTCTCCTGGTATGTTCTGAACAAGACATCCATCAGTGCTGCCTTCTTCTTCAAACATTATGTAAGCATAACTGATCCTTTCCAGTAGTCATGGATGAAYACACTGCTTCTGAAGGCTGAATCAAAGTGGGGAGAGCAATAATCTCCAGCTACATCATCTGTTTCCACATACGCATGCTCAGACTCTCCTCTTCTACCTTCCTCTCTCCCCAGTTCTCAGTTTCAGCCRTGTTTTCTCTTTTCTCATTAGTTACTCTCCAAATCTCACTTTGCTCTGTAATACTTTCCCTCCATCTCCCATCCTTCACGTCTGCATTCCACAGCCCTGCCAGAATTAATAGTTCAGGGCATAGATTTTTCCTTGTGTGCTTGATCAGAGGATAGGGCACCAGCCTGAATGTTACTGSAGCTACGATATGGGCAGTAGGAGATGTGTGTATTCAAAAACAAAATCTTGAAGAAAATCCTGAAGCCAAGCTAAGACATAAGGATTTTGCTCAAAGGCCAACAGGTTTGCAGCAAAAAGAAATTAGCCCATGGCATCAAGCAAGATAAGCAAGGGATGTTGAAAGTAGGCCACTTGCTTGGAAGCCCCTCACATTAATCCCTGCCTCGACTTTGACCTTGAGGGAGAATGTTAATACCTCTAGATAWTGTGACAGCTTCAGGAGGAAGAGCAAGGAAGACTCTGAGCTTGTCATTTCTTTGCTTCACCTAGCCTTACAGTGACCACTTTAATCACAGCTGCACTGACCGAAGTGTCTGGTTTATCAAAAGAAACCAGAGTTCAGTGTCTATTCTGGGAAATATAGATGGGAGTGTAGGGAAGAAGGGGGGGAGATCCGTTTCCATGGTTTCAAGCTCTTTCTTTCTCCATGTTGCTTCCCTCCTCTTCAGCATTTAATTTCTCCAGTTCAGGGCTCAGGCCCAGCCCGCCCTCCTCCCCAGGATTTCCTGTGGCAAGGCAGTACCTTACCCACCTTGTCAAGCCCTCCACTTGARGGGACAAGGCAGGGAACTGAGCAGGCTGCTTCAGTGCATGCCAAGGCAGGTTTTGCCATGTGTTACACCCCATCTTTTTGTTGAGTTTTCAGGTTGCTCTGCCCCACCATGGCTTCCTCTTTCTCTTCAAGCTACCCCTTACATAAACAAGGCCCAGCTGCATAGCTACTTTCACTGCCCCGAATCAGGCAAGATTGGTGAATGTAATACCCCTAGGATAAGCCACAACCCTTCTCTTTCTTGCTTCATTTAGGGCAGGACATTCTTTACGGTTCTGTCTTTACAGTTCTTCTCATTMCTAGCCTCACTGAAAGGTCATCCCTGTAGCCTCATTTTTTCAAGGACAGCAGCCCATGGATCTAACTCCCCTAGAGGCTGCATCCAAGTAGAGCCCAGCGGTGGCCTGTGGGGTATCTCTTCAGCAAGGRATGAATATGCTCCACTCCGTGTTCTCCGTCCCTGACAGCCTAGGGAGCACACAGCAAAACCTCTTGGTGCCTTACTCCCATGAGTTCCCCTCACTCTTTACTCCAGACAGCCCTACTGAGCAGAGCCTTCCCACAGATCAGAGGCCAGTTTCCCCACTGGAGACTTTGTTAAGGGAAAGAGCCAGTTCAGAGAGATCTTTTGTATTGCTCTGAGGCCAGGCTTAATTTTCCCAGGAAYACCTCTTGCCCTCTTTTGCTAGGGTGGGGGGAGTGAGTGTAGAAAAGCTTGGAGATGGCTRCAAGTCCAAACATAGGAAATGGGAAAGCAGTACTAAAAAGCTAGCTAACCTGTCATTAAAATATAAAAAGGAAGAAGCTTATCTTCTTTTTAAGAAATAGAGAGAAGTGAGATGTGACAGTGTAAGGGACCTACAGTTGAACAAGCTTTCTTCGCAGGATAAGTGGCTTTTATTCCTGGTGAGAAGAATTAAGCCATGTTTACAAATAATGCTGACAGTCTAGTCCTGACTGAGCTCCAAAAATGCACCATCCCTGCTCCTGAATTGCCTCAGCATTGCGTCCCCAGAGCCAGGGAAAAGCAATAAATCAGAGAAGCAATCCAAAATATGACACAACTTTTGAGCAATATTTTCTTGTGCCTTGTGGTACATAGCAGGCTGCTGTCCCCACATCCCACTAGCGATTGCTCTGGTAACAAAAATATTATTGTCTGCTCTGTGATGGACAATAAAGACCCCTTAGGCTCATTGTTTTGGAGTCAGGATTTAGCCCAAGTATCCTTACCACGCCTCTGCCTCTAAATGCCGTGATTCAGTAACTTGGCTGTGGGTTGGAGAGTTGCTCCCTCCCATCTGCTATGTGGCTCTGCCCTGTAGGTGGGACGGAGGTGATGTGAGGGCCTTGGGACTGCCTGCAGGACAAAGGCAAGCTACACCCCTGCACAGATAGTGCTTCAGAGCCCTTTGGGAAGAGAAATAGTTGAGAAGTGACCAACATGTCTCCTTCATCCTCTTGCCCAGCCTGTGGCTCTGCTGCTGTGGACTTCATCTCATTGCCCTGAGTTCCCAGATCTGTGTCTTCTGAACCCTAGAGGGTACTAGAGAGCAATATTCAGCCTCTTGACTTGCAGGCTGTGGTCTCTGGTGGTGTCTTCTGTGAAACGAGGAAGCAGCCCTGTGTACCTTGGGGGAGCCTTGGAAGCACCAGGGCTTAAGCATCTCCCTCATTCAAAAGGAAACCAATCAGGCATCATTTGGGCACAGGAAAAATGATGCAAAGCCTTGCAAAGGATACACTTCCCATTGGTATTTCTGGATAGAGGTCTCTAGGCCCCAGGCAATGATAAAGGTTGCTAACACAGGTGCATGCACCTGACAGCACCATCCTAAATTTAATGACCCAGCGTCCCTTCATTATCATCTGCTTTGTTTTACAGCTGAGGTAGATATGTTACCCAGATACTGTGGTGATGAGGACCGTATAAGAACTAGACTAATCTAGGCAATCTCTACCATGTTATTCCATTCCTCCAAGTAGTGAATCCATGTATTGCAGCGGGGAGGACAGCATGTAGTGATTCTCAGTGTGAGCACATATACTGCCCTGCCTGGAATCGTAATGCAGAATGGGATCATCCTGAACCCATCCCATCCAGGCATTCATCCAAACTTAAAATGTTCTGCGAGTTCAGACACAAGAGAAACATTTCTGCCCTTTCTGCTTTGCCCTGTGATGGGAGCAGAAGAGCAACAGAGACTGGGTGGGAAGGAAGTCAAGAGGACCCCACCAAATGATGTTCTTGAAAATAATGACCAGTTTTGTTTCTCCCTCCTGTACCATGCAGAGTCCTGACGCCAATAAAGTCTTTCCACCTCCAGAGAAAGAAACATCTCATTTGATTCCTGACAAGCCAGCGTACTAGATGCTGGCAGTGCCGTGGAGCGTGCTGGCAGTTTCCCAGCTTCTTGAGATTGGCATGTTAATTACACCTAAACGTATAAAAGATTTGGATCAGATCTAACCACTCACAGTTACAACTTTCTATTTAGGCAGCAAAAGTATGCAGAACTTCACAAAGCACAGAGTAAAACAAAAATATGCTTTCGGAGCAGCTGGAAAAAGAGCCTAGAAAACATCCTAAGTGAAGAAATTCATACTTATTTCTTAGCCCATTTTAACTTGGTGGCAGTGATGCATGTGCTGTATCAGACAGCTAAGACTGTTCTGGAATCTCTTTTTGGAGACAACTTCTTAAAGGTGAGATTTTCTTACTGATAGCCTCCYTCTAAGCCTTACAGAGCCATATTTCAGTGATCCCTAAATTGTTTCCAGGGCTCAGAGACAGGCAAAAAGGCACTGTCAGGAAGCAAAGATGAGACTAATCTGGCAGTGCTTCATACTATTGCTTCTTCGTTTCTCTGTCTGAGATCTTGTCTATGCCCCAGCTGCAGATCTTAATATACTCTCCTTGTCTGTGACCTCCACTGCTCAAACCTCTCTTGGCTGTTGTCCCCTGCCCAGCTGTGGACTCTTCCATATTTCGTGCTAACAGTGAATTTGATCCTGACATCACTTGCACCACAGCCTAGCTGAAAGAAATAAATGAAGCAAAGCACAGGTCAGAGAGGGGGAGTTAGTTGTTTATAGGGTAGCTGATCAAACAGCTTTCAGAAAGAGCCTGAGGAACAGATTTTTTTATCAAGAAGAAAGGACAAGTCTCCTGACTGAATCCAGAAAATGTCTTTTTTTCCATAACTTAAACTAATAATTCAGAAATTCCAACTAGTCTAGATTAAGAATTACTTTAATACTGTTTTCATTGCTGAGATGAATTCAAGAAATAGGATGTCCACAAATGTCTACATAAACCATTTCAAAGAATGACAGCCAAACCCACGCCTTCCTGTGGTCCTGCACATCTGTCTGTCAACAGGCGTTGACAGTGAGCCAGAGCAGGGTCCTTTAGAAAGCCTTGTTCCCACCTTAGAAACTCTAACAAAGARTTCATCTTCGAGCTGAAAAGATGAACTCTTTGTATTCCTGAACAACTTTAAATGGTTCAGCAAATAAGTCTTGTTGTTCCCTGTGCCTTTTCACCATAGCTATTGCTGTCACCTTGATACTGGCTGAGATTTTGAAGGAAAGTGAGAGACATCGTTCTGCAGAAATCATTTTTGAAAAAAACTCACAATGTTTTTCTTGTCATCTTGCAAGCAAGAACAGAAATAACTAATTCTTTGGCTTTAAAATTTGAAAATTGAATATAGAGGGGAATAGAAGTGCCTGTGAAAAGCCAGGTCAAAACGCCACTTGCCATCTTCAGGCACTTCAATCTTTCATTGTTAAAAATGTCTTTTTAATTTCAGAAGCACAACGAATTTTATCAAAACTGTGTCTGGGGAGCTCCAGACAAGCATTGGTCATACTGTTTCATGACAAAAAGTATAAAATAGGYCTTAATCAGCTCTCTTATCTAACAAATCTCATTTCATGAGCTACCACTAAGGATTTTGTTTCTCACATACATTTGACTGACATGCTGCATTCCTCTTCGTGGTCACCTGTATGAATTTTGATTGCATCTGCACAGATCAAGGGAGGCCATGCCAGGAAGTGATGCAAACCCCACCAAACTGCCTGAGCCCTGCTCCACACATCCATCCCTATGGGTAGGTGCAGAGTACTTGCAGGTCAGTACATGTATGGCCACACACAGAATACCCCAGAGTTCCTGAAACCGCATCATGGGCATGAGGAAGACCAGGTGGACAAGACTGGATGTGAGTRAAGGCTCAGGCCCAGGCACAAATTCAGGGGACACATCCCTTRTGAGGCCACAGAAGAGGCAGCAGCTACTATGACAGCAGCAATCAAAACACAAGGTTCCTACAAACTTTTAGAAGTGTGAGACCTCCTGCGCTGGCCCTGAGATGAAGGCACATTCAGAACTTATTTATTGCACTTCAGGTTCTGTTTTCACTCCATAAAGAAAATAAATGTTTTGGCCATGAACATAGTCAGTCATTTGGATTTTGCTATGCATACGCAGGGAAACTTCCTAGTAACATCTTGCACTGTCATCAAATACCATGAATTTGTTCCTTTTCACTGAGTGAGGCTCAGGCTCAAATTCTCAATTCATAGACTTTGAACTTGACTCTGGGTAACATTGTTTTATTTGAGGTTCATAGCCTCTTAAGGTCATAAGGGACAGCTAGAACATCTAATCTGACCTTCAGCTGCCCCTAGACCACAGACTTCTGACCTATTCTTGGTTTCAGCAAATTTTGGTTAGCAATACCAGGAACATCCTCAAGACTTCTGTTTTTCAGTGAAGAGAAAGTCCAGATATTAATTGGCTGAGTTTTTTTCTACTATAGTTTAAAAGTAAGGAAAATGAGAAGACAAATTTGACAGAGGGAGCCACATAAAGATTAAGTTTGGTAAAGTCTCCATCACTCCGGTCTTCACATCCTGTCTGGGTAAAGACAGACCAGATCATTCATAACTTTTTTTTTGGTCTTAATACAGGGGTCAGACCTAAGCCTCTCAACCCAGGGATTCTGACATTTCTGGTGCACAGTCACTGAAGCACAAATGACACCTGAAAAAAATATTACTTGTGAAGAGCAGTTATTCACCCTGATGAAAAGGGCTGAGATCTCTGTGTAATTGCAACCAACGAACTGTGCCATAAAAACCGAGTTCATTCACAACGAGACACAAAGGGGTAAGCTGTAGGCAACGACCAATTCATAGCGAACAGCTCCATCAGCTCTGGCCCTCCAAACCCTCAGCGGTCCTCCGATACCTGTCCAAACAGCCTGTTCCCTGGAAAGCTGYACAGGAGAACTGAGAGAAAGGTGAGATGATCTGCTCTGCTTACGGGTACGAAACAGAAACTGCAGGGTGATTTATGAGATACTTYTTCTTTTCCTGTCTTCAGAGATTCATATGAACTGTCTAACTGGTATAAATGCTCGTGGCCAAATTCCTGTGGCAAAAATTCTTGCTGAGTCAAGCTACTGGAAAAACAGAAAATCTGCTTCTTGGGAAATTCCAAGACCTCTGTTTTTACCCCAAAATTAATTACCTCAAATTAATTGGAAAAGCCAGAAATCAAACTTTCTACAAAATGACATTTCCAAGCATTTTGCTTGAATATTTGGAAGAAAAGATGGGCTACTTTGACTTTTCCAAGCCACAGCTCTGTGAGATGTTCAGCAAGAGTAAAACGTTTGGATGTTTCTGTGCTGTGATTTCCAAAGCTGCACCACACTGCAGTAAACAAGTGCAGCATTAGAGCTGCTAGTAGCATCAGATTGTCTTGCAGAAAATGCAGTGTCTCTGTGCACAGGCAACATCTGTGACCTGCCCTGAGCCAACGCACTGGGGTGGAAGGAGACTGCCTTCCTTGCAGGGCCATTTGTTGGGGTCTCCTATGATATTTCTTCAAGGTGAAACTGTATTTGCATTGTGAGTACTTTCCACTRTCGTTACATCTCCCACTCACTGTGTGTGTTCCAGTGACGTGAAGAGGAAGCTACAACTGACATAGGAGAGGGACAGGCTTTTGAGATGTTCCCCAGAGCCTTGAAACAAAGGCTGTTACAAGGAACTGACTGTGCTTCTTCCAGTGAGGAAAGTGCATGCACACCCACACAGCAGCTCCTGAAGCCTGAATTGTGCAATCCCTCGCAGCACCAGTGAGGCTTTGAGCAAATAGATTTGGTGAGTGCTTGCTGAACTGAGCTCACAGAGTTGAGTAAGGGTGACTTCATCTCCACTTCCTTTCTCTGCACCAAGAAATGGGAGTAACGGTCGTCAGCAGGCAGCTTCACGAGGTAGCGCTCAGCGGATGGAGCCAGAGCAGTTTCCAGCATGGCAGCACATGGGACTGCAAAGCCCAAAGCAGAGGCTGGACCTGGGGCAGGAAAAGGGAAAGGAATAGACCAAGACCATTCCTCTCTGCTAAGGCAGCACAGCTTTCCCCTAAGTCAAGTCAGAATCAAGTAGAGATTTTTTTAAAAATAAACAGCCATGGGACAGGGCTGCTCCAAGTGCCCAGACATCATTGACAAAGGCTGGTTTCTCAGAGCTGTGATAAAAGAGTTGTCCTGTTAAATCCAACCAGCATCTCCTGCTTCCAGACAGCTATGTGGCATATTTGTAACAGCAACATGCTGAGGATACTGCAAATGCAGGCATTAAGAGTTACACTATGTGATGCCGGAGAATTAAGTAGGCAGTGYATTTACTAAAGACTGGAACACAAAGGAAGTGGTGTGGGGGGGCACCTCGCTGGCAGGCAGAAAYAAAAAGCATAACAAATCACTGCAAAGTCCTAATAGGAATCAGAGGACAGAAGGACTGCAAGGCATATACATGGAGCACTCTTAAAAAYAAGAACTGGAGCCTAGGAAATAAAGCAGCTTGATTATTTCTTACTGAATTGGAGTACAAAGTTCCTCTCTTGTAAAAATGCTATATCCTTCACACAACCCCTGCATCAGCATAGTGTCTCTGAGCCTCTCCTCTGGGCTAAAACAGGAAGCAATGCAACTATGAGAAGGGATTTTCAATTGGGAATACTGCTCTCAAGGTCCTGTGGCRTTACAAACACAAGCTCTGGTTCTACCACGAGTTTCTCACAAGTACCTTCCCYTGCTCTGCCTCCAGGCCTGGTTAACTCACTGGGCTCTGCTTGGGCTCAGAGGTCAACTCAAAAATTACTCCTTGCAGGACCAAGGCCAGAGTTAGTTGTACAAGCAAATTACATTTTTAGGAGTGACTTTTAGCAAGGTTGGAAGTGTGAAACTTCCTAAAAATTTCATCATTCTCATTAATTCCCCTGGACAGGAGAATCAAAGGCCAAGTGACTTGATCCCATCCCTCCTCCTTTCTTATTCCCTGATTAGGAAACAGAAACAGCAGCATGCCACAATGGTGAGAGTGACCTGTGGTTATAAGGTTATAAGCAGTGAATACCCAGAATACAGAGCTATTGCTAAGGAGTTTCCAGCAGCAATACCCTAAAACTGAAATTAGGCAGTATAACGAGAATGAAGTTTTGGCTTGGGGAGKGAGGGTAGGAAGAGGGGGAGCGTACTAGCGTGACAATCACTTGGCACAGAGAGCTAACACCAGGCTAACACCCATTTTAATTCTCTTTAAAACCATTGAGTATGGTTTGGTCATAAGTGAGATTCCCAGTGGTGCCTGGGTCTGTGCTATTCCTTCTGCACAGGAGTGAACCTCACCCTGCACCCCTACAATAAAGAGCTTGTTAAAAAAAGTTTCCTAGCTCTGCTACCAAATCTCACAGGGAGGAGAAATGAAACAYAGCAGGACTGGCAGCACATTGCGAGAGGACAGCCAGACTTTCTCCAGGTCTTCCACTGCAAGAGCCGGCCTTTCGGTGAGCAGAGCTTACACCAGCAAAGGTTCATCTGCGTGGCAGAGTTAACCTATATCGTTTGCAGTTCAGTTTCCCTCCCCATTTAGCTCACTTTGCAGGAGAGCAGCTGCACCTCGCTGGCTCCTCTCTGTGCCTTTGCAGGCTTATCCCACGGTCCTGAGCACTGTGCAGGAAACTGTGCAGCTCTGCAAACCCTTTCCCAGTGAACTGGGAGGAGAGATGCCTGTCCTTCCTGTAGCAAGGATTATATGAAGACCCTGGAGGATGAGCAGCACAGGGGAGATGCTAGCCTGCACCCACATTGCRGAGTAATTATGTCAGTGATCCAGGGGTTGTACTCTATCCCATCTTCTTGGCTGGCCAGCCAACTCGAGTCAAAAAGCATCTCTGATTTATGGAGATGTGGGTGTGGATAAGACACAAGTTACTAGCAGCACTGGAGTTATAATCTTATTAACTCTGCAGTGAACACCCACCCTAAGAAGGGAGGCCAGGGAGGCAGAGTGACTTGAAAAGAGAAACAAAGCAGCCAGGCTTGTAGCCTGCTTTTCTTGTGAAGTTACAGCCTTCCCACCTTTGTTGCCTTCATGCACCCAGCAGTCCCAGTGCCACCTGCGCAAGGTGGAGATTTTGCTGTCAGTCTCCAGGACAGGGGATCACAGCAGCAGAGTGCCCTCCCCCTTTCTATACTGCAGCTACTCATCCTCCCTCCTCTGCCTCTACCCTGCGACCCCGCAGCTGGGCCTGGAGCACACAGCCAGAAATGGGAGCTGTCAGCGCAATCACTGTGGGTTTCACAACCTCCTGTTACCGCAGCTTTACAGTTTATTTGCTCTGCGTGCCAACATATGTGGATGCATGCTATGTGTCTGTAGATCCACGTGCATCTGAGTGTCATATTATCCACTTCCTTAAGCGCAGGGGAATGTTGGGCCTGCTGGAAAGGCCGTGTGCATGGTTTGGCATGTGTATGTTCTGTGGTCACTCTTTGTATCAGATGGGCATGGGAAATGCCTGCTGGATTCTGGCAACAAGTCTCTCCCTTGGCTAATTTTTAATGGCAAAGGTTTTGTAATCGCCATCCGAGCCTGAGGAGCAGAAATTCCTGAGGGGTAATTGGCTTTGTCGGTCTGTTGGGCGCACTCAGCCTTGATCTCTTCAATTACTGTACGCATGTACCTACTCTCACATTGACATGCCGGCAAGGACAAGCTCCGTGGATGGCTGCATGTGTTCAAGCAGCACAGCTAATGCAGCATGTGAGACATGGGGCAGCATGGACTAGCAAGGGACACTGGTTACAGCTGGGCAGTAACTAACTCGCTAACATSATCACGGAGGAGATAGGATCTGTGGGGACAGGGAAACAAATGCCGTRTGGTTTGGTCCCTAAGCCTTCTTCAGCAGTGCCCAAGTGCAGTGGTCCACAAATCAGTCCTATTCCATCTCTTGCCTCAGCTTATTGACTTGTTCAAGCTTCCACAAGCTTCTCTGCCTGCTGCCACACAAGACACCTCATTCTCATTTCCAGCAAGGCCTTGTCCRCACTAAGAACAGGCCAGCCACTGTAGCAAACCCTCTCCATGGAGACTCAGTTTCTACTGGCAAAGTGGCTTATTCCAAATGAATTTGAGCCAGCAGAACAGCACATCGTCTTAAGACTCTTGCCAGTATAGCTACATTGATGGGAGGGACAGGATGATTTTTCCTTCCCTAATTAATAGGGTTATGCAGGCAAACATTTTTTTGGACTGGACCAGGCTGATGACCTCTTAATGCTGCCTCATCAGCATGCAGCATTTAAAGGATATAAATGACATTTAAGCATGCTTTGAAGCCCCTCCATGTGTCCTGAGAAGGCTAAGCATAGGCACAAATCTTCAAGCTCAACATCTGTTATATCAGATTACACACTGAATCCCACTGGGGTCTTGGGCACAACAAATGAGGTCAATATAATATACGCATGCACTATCCTCTTCATGTACCCCATGCCTTYATTATCATCTGAGTAGGCGTTTCTCTACTCCTTCTCCTATCTGCGTCTATCACACTCATCACACTTGGTGCCATGTGTTGCTGCCGCTGCCTTTCCCATCCTGCTCCATCTCCACCACCTCAACCCACAGCAAACTATCTGCTACCATCTTGCTCCCTCTGGCCGTTAGGTCTATTACCTTTCTCCCGTCCACCACCCATGCTGTTGTCTCCCCATTGGTGACCAGTGGGTTATTCCTCCTCTTGGACATCCCTGGAGTTCACCACAGGCAACTTTCACTCCCTCTTTTCATCTAATTGCGGTCAGCACCCCCCAAGCTGAAGGGACTCATAAATACCGCTGGCGTTGTGAGGGAGGCTTCCAGCCAGTAATTGACTAAACTTTCCAGATGCGGTTCCAGCAAGAAATTAAAAAGCAATGTGACCCTTGTCAAGGGCACGGGCAACCCCCCGCAACATAAACACTGTCTCCCAGGAAAGCCCCATCCCCTGCAGACAGCGAGCTGCAGGGCCGGCCGGTTCACGCCGGAGCCGCAGTGGCAAGGAGCGAGTGTGTGTGCACGAGGAGACCGAAAGCRCCGTAAATCAGGCCTCACCCGGGGCTGCGCTCTCCCCGTACCCCTTATCAGGGCAATTTGACATCGTTCGTGTTAAAGGAAGGACAAAGAGCAGGGAGAGTGCTGCCAAGTGACCTCGGGCCAAGATAAGGTCCCCCGCGGAGCAGGCCTGGTTCCCGTGAAATCCTCCAGGCTCCGCAGGTATGCGGGGCCRGTGGATGCTGGACAAGCTGCTGGGGGGAGCCGTGGCTTCGGGGGCTGCCCGACGGCCTGCGGCTGCTGCAGTGCCCTGGCCCACCAGCCGGTGTTTCCCCACACCACCGCACCGCCAGCCACAGTGGTGGGGCGCCCACCTGGTCCCTGAGTCCAACCAGCTCAGCAGTGCCACCAGTGCCATGAGGGAGCTGGGAAAAACAAGGCCCACTTCTGCAGTGGGTCTTCGAAGCCAAGTATGGTCTGCCTCCTGCTAAAACAAATTTCCCCCTTGTTTTAAAGGTCTGGGACACACCGAGAAGGGTGTCAAATGGTCATGACTGCGGGCGCATTGCCACCTCAGCTTTCCRAGCAGGAGGTGCTCTAGGCAACACTGAAGTGCAGGACATCCCCGTTCAGCCCACTGGCCACCTCTTTCTTTATGAATTATCATGAGAGATGCAGGAACTAGTTGCTTCAACTTTCCTGATTTGGATTAAAAAAAAAAAAAAAAAAGCAGGGTGGCTACAGATTTTTCAGCTACTCCAGTCCATGCCTTTTCTTTCCAGAAGATGGTGAGAGCTGGGGAAAACTTTGTTGGGAGCGGGGCAGGAGCCTCAGCTGGTGGGAAGATGTCTGACCCCCAGGCATCACCTCCCTCCTGAGGAAGCAGGACAAAGAGAGGGATACCATCCTCACCCTGCCTGGAAACAGGCTGCTCACTGCCTACTTGGGGTTGCTGCATCCCTTTGATCATGGGTGAAGATCCTCAKTGTGAAGGTGCCTCCTCATCTCCATTCCTGGCCCAAGCTCCTAACAGCACCTGAGATTAAGGCCTAATTATTTGTCCCTTTTCTCTCCCTTTACACTGTGCCATTCAACAGGCCTGATGGCTTAACCAAGTCAGACTATTGCTTCTCTGTCCCTCTCCGCTTTGTCACAGGAGAAACAGCCTTGGGGCTTAATGAAAAATAAACAAGTCAAGAGCTTTATACTCAGCAAGTGAAATGGCAGCATTTATAAATAGGATTACAATGTGCATCTCTTACAAGACGCCTCCCTCCCCTTCCTCTGCCTGTACCCAGTGGGGCCACTCCAATTCCSGTGGGGTGTTCTTGCCTGGGACTAGTCCCAGCTACAAAAGCCCTTCTCTCAGCATGTAAGCTACACAATTGCTTTCAAAAAGAGCTTCTGCTCGCTCTGCTATTGAATCGCAATGCTACAATACAAGAGGAAGCACAGCAGCGCCCCGAGTGTCTACCCTGGGGCTGTCCCGCTGGAGCGCTACCACACTGTATGATGCCACCCAAAACGGGCTTAGGCCTCTCTGTTCAGGCTCAAAAAACATGGCTTCACCTCGCATAGCAGCTGTCCTGCTCAGCTTTTGAGAGAAGTGGGATAGTAGCAGTCTGGGGTGTGCATAGGGTCTAGGGCTTGGCAGGGGTGAGAGGCACTAGCAGATCCTGCCATGGCACTTGGAAGCTGGGGTGTCTGCAGGACGGAGGTGTAGGAGAGAAGARGAGGGAGGGAGGCAAACAGTCCAGGCAGGAATAACAGGGGAAATCAGAAGTCCTTGGCCAAACTGCCTACAACTAAGATCTGGAACAGCAGGAGCCACTCGGAGCTGAGATTGAGGGGCCCAACAAGGAAAATTTGCCTTCTCTGCGCCTGGCTCCTCCATCCCCTCACTCCCCCTGCACAATGACCGTCAGCATGGAAATGACAGTCTCCAGCTGTGGGACTTGGACTCAGAGGAAGGGGTATCTCAGAGGTGAGGGCTTCCTCAAGGACGAGCTTGAAGTAGAGAGGCAAAACACAATAGGTCGTGCAACACAGAGGCTGCCTCTCCACTCTGTGTGAATTTCGGCTGAATTCTGGCAGGCCACAACTGTGGGCCAGCAGCTGGGAATTAGAGGCACTGCCCTGGGCCAGCATGAGGAGAGCAACAGAGATGTTCCTGCAAGGCAGGACAGGGCACTTCATCTGGGACACAGAGGGAAGTGCCTCAGGAGTGACAGGCACAGATACATGGCTGAAAGGCCTCTAGCCCAGCTAATCCCATTTCCCTCCAATAGCTCTAAATCCATCACTTAAAAATTCAGCATTTCTGTGTTGGAGAGCTGGGTGGCCTAAAGGATGAATGAAGCTCTTCACCCCTGGGGCAGCAGGGAGACTCCAGGAAACAGGGCCGGGAAGGTGCTGGCATGTTAGCACGTAGCTGAGTTATAATTTACACTTATATGCCATATGCTTACTCCCATTAACATCTTTGCTTGGAAAGCCCCCAGTCTCCTTTCACTCTTGAAGGAAATGGCCTCAGAGAAAGCACTTGGAGGCCTGCGTAGCTGTATTTGTCTGCAAAATAGAGGTAGCTATCTTGAAACCAAAGACAAGCCTCTAACATCAGKATCACTCTCCTTTGATGAAATTAGAAGGATGGTAGTTTGCATGTTAAGCAGCCTCAAGGTACCGATTTCCCTAAAGGGCCACAGCACACAAAGACATCCCTGCTGCAAATTCAGTGACCTCAGGTAGTATGCAATAGGGATCATTTGGGCTTGCATATTTAAAATAACACCTAAGAGAGATTGCCCAAGGGTCCAGTAAAGATCAATTAGCTGGTAGGAGAGAAGTCTTTAACTGCATGGCTAGTACACATAACACAGGACCTCAGGGGCATTTAATGCAGCTGGATCCACACTTATGTATGGTTTTACTATTGTCACTAGCAATGTTCGCACTGAGAGTGACAAATCCTGTCCCTCTTGGACTCTTCTAAAGTAAGATGCAACCATTTCAGATGTCTCAAATAAGCAGCAGAGGTAGGTGAGGTCTGAAAGGTTCAAATCAGTGCTCCTAGATGCATGGAGAGGGCTTTGCATTCTTTCAGGTGGAGTTTTCTCCCAGCAGCTTGCTCACATCTAATTCTCCACATTTCCAGCACTATGGAAGGACACAGTCCCACACCTTCCCCTCCTGTCCTTTTCCGCCATGTTTCTACCACTTCTATTTAATGAGTGCTGTAAAGCCAGTTCCCTGATCTTTGCTGGCAGGCCCAGTTCAGGGCCCCAAATGGAGGGTTGCAGGGAGGAGGGGTGCTGAGTCTGTATATTCTTCCAGATCTCTCCCCTACGCACTCCTCCACTCAGAAATATCCCTGCTCCTATCAGCGGTTTTGGAGCTGACGTCCTTTGTGACGTGGGTAATGTCCTGCAGAGGCCAAGAGGAATGATCTCCCTCYCACCGGACTCCTGGTCCCTGCTGGTCCCAGCTGGGGTGACCCCACAGACCTTGTGTTCGCCCGCTTACTGGTGCTCCATGGGACTCTGCTGGGTCATATTTGCTTGCTGAAGAYTGGGCCTGGTGGCATAGCAAAGCAGTGCTGATTTAGACCCTCTCAGAGAGCTCCTCTTTGAAATTCTGCTTCCCCACTCCTAGCAGCCAGCATTTTCTTTCCTTTGGGCTGTTTAAATACTAGGCTAAGCAGTGGCAAAAGCCCTTGAGTGCTCCCTTGACCAATGTTTCCAAGCACTGGAACCAGGACTGCAAGTGTTGAAAGTGCTGCAACTCCAGCCCTGACTCTGACTGGCATCTCTGCCCTGTTGCCATGAGGTCTGGGATTGCATACAAGAGTGCTGGACTCACACTCACATTAGTTGCTCCAAGTAAGGAGCAAGGCTCTCAGGAAACTGCCACAAAGCTTGCTGTCACACCAGCATATACCTTCTGTGAAAAGGTATTTCCAGAAATCCATCTAATTCACTGTCCTGATCTGATTACATGGGAACTTTTGCAGTAGATAAGAACTGTGATGAGACACTGTAGGGTAGAAATGTGGGCCAGGATGAAGGAAGCTCACATAGCAAAAGCCTAAAGCAAGGTGCCAAAATCCTGCAATGCCTCGGTGCATAGGGTCAGAGCTCTCTAAATATCTGAAGAGGTAAATTCCCTCATCAACCCCAAGCTATAGGCTCTTGACAAATGTGCCCTCTGCAGCAAGAAAAGAAGCAGCCTCTGTCCCTTTCTGACTCCTTCCCTGACATTTCTGCCCAGAGAGGCCACATCAGCTTGTCCCAATGCTCGTCCCTGTTTTGCGTTAGTGCCTGCAGGAGGGATGAGCAGGGGATGGAACTAGCAAGGGATGGGACACGAGGGAGATTTCTGCTTATCTCTCCCAAGAGAATTTCTCACCTCTACTCCACTCTGCTCAGCTGCCCAGGGGGCAGCTCTGTCGCCAGAGACAGCRTCTGGCCTGCTGTGTTGACAAAGTCAGAAGAGATGTGGAGCACACATGGAGATCAAGGCAGGGCAGAGACAGGCTTTAAGCCAACTCTCACTGCTCTGCTCATCAGAGAAAGGAGCAGGGGCAGGGGGTGGGAAGGGGAGAAGAGTTGTCTTTGCACAGTGCCAAGAGTCAGGAGAAGGCCTTGGCCCTTTTATGCCCCAGCCACTTTCAGCTGCTCACATTTCCATGCCTCGTCCCTGTGGCAAGCAGAGGCAGCRCAGGGCTGACAGCTGGAGCCATCACTCCGTGACTCTCATGGAGATGGCAGAACGAAGTTCTCTCCCTATCTGAGTAGTGCTGTGAAACTCTGGAGCGTATTTGTATGTCAAAACTACCAAGATGTGGCTGTGCTTTGCTCCCAGACTTAACAGTGAAGCAGACTTGCTTCTGGACAGGCAACCTTAGACAGCATTGTCTCCTTCCACCTTCTTTGCTCGCCTATTGCCTGGTGGTGATTCCTCATTCAGATGATTATCTGCCAAGCTTGGCATCAGCCCTCACACTCTGTGAGCACTCTGCCCACAACCCTGCTGCACCTCTGCTTGCGAAGGATCCTGGTGATATACACTACAACTGCCTGACAGAGGAGGGCAAGTTCGCATTTGCCTGGTAGTTTTCACACACACCACTCAACTGATGGCAAGCACTCAGCAGCACCTCCACGTAGTATGAAGTTCAGTTGCCAGAATGGGTTTACTCATTTCCAGAGGCTGGGACCAGAACCATTGCCAATGGTTTCAGCAGCAAGAGCAAAGCCTTGCTCGAAGCCCCCGCTCCTTGCTTCCATCCAGACAACCCAGCCCTGTCACCCTCCTCTCACAGTCCCCCAACTTCTCACACCGCCTGCCCCCTCCATTCTCCTCTCTGCCCTTATAGCCCTGTTCAGTCAGGTGGGAATCTCAGATTGCCACTGTTTGGTACACTCAGAAAAAGCATCCTTCTTCCACTGTACTGCTCCTGAGCACTTTGTGCTCTGTTGTCTGGGTGCTGAGCCTGATAGATGTCAGGTGAGCCTGGTGGTCACCCAGAGCAGAGCACACATACCAAGCCTGAACGACTGCACCAAGAGCGAGGCAAAGCTCTCTGATCAGGCTATGCAGAAGGGTGTTTGGGCCAGTGCTGTCCCTGCTGCTTCAGGAGATGGAATGAATTATGCCAGCAATAGTATTGTAATGCTAGTGTAACAGCAGCAGCACTTCCTACTATGGAAATGTTGCTTAAAAGAAAACTCATACTCCCACACCTCTCAGTTCCAATGTGAGACTGACAATAATAAAGGCCAGCTTAACTGAAATAGCTGGATTTTTAATGGTGCTTATCTCCCACTGAGGACAATAGAGAACCCTATCCCCTGAGAAGCAGCAGAAATAGTGCTGAAAAGCTGGCTGTCACTTGTCCTGCCACTGTCATGAGCCCCAGACATAAAACTGTGTGGCAGCAGGATGCCACATCAGGAGGAAAGAACCAATAGGTCTTTCCCTTTGCTGACAYTCAGTCTCCACCTTTGTGTTGCAAAAAAAAAAAAAAGAGGTTTGGGTGTGATCCCACTCTGCACCCAGCAACAGCTCCACTGGTGCTGGTTGCGTGCACAACGCACGCAAGCTGTAAGGAGCAGAGCCTTTGGGCTATTCTATGTTTGTTGKTTTTTTTTTTTAACTTACTCTGCTTTTTCCGAACTCCAGACTCTGGCAAGCATTCTGGACAGCCTGGTAACTGTGTGCTAAGTTTGGCCTGAAAGCATAAAATCCTAATGAGAATAAAAAGAAGACCTGACCCTCTCACTAGAAGCTCTAGTTAGGCTTCAAAAGATCCAGGACTTACCAAGTGGTTTTGAAACCCGTCCATGACTTCTGACCCACTTTCTGATCTCTGCTGAAAAGTGAAGGCTGTGTGCATGCCTGAGARGAGGCATAGGCTTGGAGAGGAAGGGAAGGGGGTGTTTGAAGGGAGCAGGGGGAAAGTCAGGGATCTGCACAGTGGGGGACTTCATGGGGGGGTTCATGCAGCAAAAGGRGTTGGGAAGAGAAGGAAGGATGTATGCAATTTCTGCTTGTTGCTGAAGGGTTCATGTGCAGGTGGCATAGTGGACAGGAGGGGGTGAGAGGGAAAAGCAGGATACTCATTTGCCTGCAGGGTGAGGGTAACAGGACAAGTAGAGGTGCCAGGCAGGGGAAGCTGACTTGAATGTCAGGGGAGCTATGTAGGCAGCAGGGGACTAGGAAAGCAAGCTCAGGAGCACACACCTTAGCCTATTCATGTGCACTGTTGAGTTGGGGCTCACATTTCTTCTTCTGCCCACCTAGCATGAGCCCCATGGATCTTGTAACACTGTAAACTCCTGCCCCAAAGAGAAGTGTTTCCCAAGGCTGTACTTGACTCTCCAAGTGAGCAGGTTCTCTCATCCTAAACCCTTTCCACCTTATATTGGTTTTGCTGCACATCTCAGAGGGCAGCAGATCTGTGGGTCTAGGTAGCAAGGCTGCTGTGCATAGGCAAGTAGGGRCTCAAAACAGCCACAGCCCAATGCCAGCACAATACAGAAGCCCTTGAAACTTTTGGAGGATTTCCCTCCACTACCACCGTGGCAGGGATGAGAAATGCCATGTCCTTTAGCAAGGATATTTAAGGCTAAGGAGCACAGAGAGGCCTTGAATGGTGATGAAATAACACTGCCATCCAGGTATTAGTGCTACCTTAGGACATCACATGAACTGAGGCAAAGGGAAAAACAGAGTCAGGAGAACAAGTCTGATCTAGCTGCTGGCATGAAAACAGCAGAGTCTGTCTATGTATTCCTCCTTCCTTGTCAAACCTGACAATGCCCAAGTTAGGTCTGTACATGGGTGCGCTGCTGATGGAGCACCATGTGGTTCCAAGCCTGGTACTACACCAAGAAGTATGTATGAAACATCGCTAATGCAGAGGGGGACTATCACCTCTCTAAGTCCTTTTGGCAACTCAGTGCCTGATCTTTCACAGTTTAATATAAATCAGCTATTGCATTGCAGGAGTACCTTACATGGAAAGCCAGCTGCAGTGCTTCTAGTAGACTGTCAGGAGATGCTATTTGTCTCCCATCTGCTTCCTACTGCTCTGCCTACTTGCTTCATCACTCACTTCCAGTGAACATCAGGCCTTTTTGACACCAGTCAGCAGCACTCATGGTTGTTGCTTAATGACTTACTTCACAGGAGTCACTTGCGCAGAAATACAGACTCAGTGGCCTGTCTTCCCCACTCTCCATGGATCCCAGGCTGCATCCAGACCCTGAGCTCCCCAGGAGGAGCTAGCCCCACTGCTCACTCTCCMCCTCCTGGCAGCAGGAAGATGAGTGGCAGTGTCCCATCCCATGCATAAACACAGCTGCAGGTGCTTAGCGCCAGCAAGGCCAGAGCATGCTATCAGTCTGTACCCCAGACCATAGTGCATCAGCCCTCTTTGCAGCCCCAAGAGTGCATGCACACATATGAAGTGCACTTGCTCTTAGCTTGGGTCTTACAGGTGGGCCTCCTGCAGGCCTACTCTCTGGGCTCTTCCAAAACAGATGAGGTTGGCAAAAAGCAACTGGCCACTCACCTAAGGGTGCCTGCTAATTTTATACAGCACCAGGAGGAAACACACYCCACTCACCATTCCAGAGACAAGGGTTACCCCAAGAAAGGAGTGGAAAAGAAAATTACTCCAACCAAATTATRAAGAATCCCAAGGCCACCCATGGGGCGCACCTTTAGAGCATCAGGGACCCATGGGGAAYAGCACTCGCAGAGTCATAGCCCAAGAAGATAGCAGCAAACACCAAGGGATATAGGCAAAGGTAATGTAGCAGTGAGAGAAAACAGATCACCACCGAGGAAAGCAGCCTTGATGTTCTCCCCACAACTCTGAAGTGACTGTGTTTTCTTCTGTGCTGCTCTGCTCTGTTCTAGAGAACATAAGAACTAGCACCTATTTGACTTGTCTTCCCAAACCTGGTTTCAATTGCTTATAACTTGCCACTTTCACCACTTGGGCTGATGTTTTCCAGACCAGCTATCTGCCTTAGGC
>NW_028185250.1:363180-377209 GCF_003343005.1 Rhea americana | reverse complement strand
GGGAAGGGAAGGGAAGGGAAGGGAAGGGAAGGGAAGGGAAGGGAAGGAGCAAGAAAAAAAGCCCACTACATTTAGAGCTGTTGACCTGAATTTTGATCCAGTTCCTGAATTTTGATCTAGTTACGAGCTCAATACTGCCAAAGAACAGATTTGGCAGAGTTGGCAGCTCCATGATGTAAAGTTTCTACCCAAAGTGCGTGTGCTGTTTGTCCACATGCAGCTCCCATGTGCCAAACTGAACTGGTCCTACACTGCAACATCTACGTCAAGAAGGTCTTTTCTCTCCATGTCTATTTATTTAGGGGAATGAGGGACTGTTAATGAAAAACTTACTTTCTCTACAAAATGTWTGTAATGTAACATAAAATCTTGCTGAATTGCCCAGTCCCTGTTCACAACATCAACTGAAAACACTTGCCTATCCCAGCTTCATTCACTTCACACATCTTTTAGTTTCTATCACAATCAAGATAATGTTCCACAAACAGCTCTGGTTTCCTTCCCTACATAGCTATAATTCATGCCTACCTATCCTGAGATCAGTCAGCAAACCCATAGAAAAGACATAACATGTTGGTGTAAATACAGTATCCGAACACATTATGCACCAGGGATTTAAATCCTAGATTCACAGGCAATCTTAATTCTACTGTTTTCTCACTTTGGAGGTTTGACTTAGTAATATTTTTAACCTGGATGGCTAGGTAGGCTCCTTCAGTGCTTTCATCTCTGCGGTTTCTAACTACTACTGAGCAATATTCATTCTGCCTCAGTTTGGGGCTTCCAATTCTTTTACTCTGTACCTGGGAGAGGAAGTGGAGTATTTTGAAGCCTCCCTTCTTGGACACGGCCTGTCTTGATTGTAGTGCCAGCAACAGGAGTTCCAGGGTCACTCTAGACACCCTTCTGCTTCCCTGGGTGAGAAGCCCAGCATGCTCAGACCAGCCCCTCAGCACCTGAGTGACTTCAGTGCCTCAGGTAACTTCAGGCAAAGGAGTATGAGCATGGCTCTTCCTGAAGACTTCTTGGAGCTTGATAAAATGCCTTTTAGAAATCAGCTCTCTCACCCTATAGACATTCCCTGTAAGCAAAAGTTTGCGGAGAGCCAGGAGCCTCAAGCGCTGGGATCAGTGCCRGCAGGCACCTTGTCCACCAGTGCTGGCACTTGATTGTCCTTCCAGTGCAGRAGCAAAGCAGGGCATGTGGCCAGGGTCATCTGCTCCCAGGAGAGCTGACCATGATACAACAAGCCCAGGCACCCACATGTCCTTGACAATCCTCAGCCCTCGGGAGGAAAGCTGACTAAAGGAAGGCCGTAATGCTTTTTGCCAAGGGCTACTGAGATACATCTTTCAGGATATTGGCTTCAGCTTTCACTTTAGCAGTTGGGATAACACAAAGCAGAACAAACCACAGCATTAAYGTACATAGCGCCTTTCATACCAGGACCCCAAGGCACTTTGTGAGTATCAGTTTCACCTCAGACTGGAGAGGCTGGGTGATAATTATTACTTTTTTTTTTCAGAGAAGGAAACAGACACAATTTAGGCAAATTTCCCAAGGACAACAGATAAACCATATGCAGAGTTAGGAGAGAAATCCAGGTGTCCTGACTCCCTTTCTCCCTGCTTTGCGCATTATAGTGAGGCAAAAGGGGAGCTGCTATACAGCTACACATACAGAAAATAACATCCCAGGGCTATTTTCCTACAGAAAGGCTATATCCTCTGATTTTAGCCAAGATGTTTGTGTCCAAGCCTTCCTTTTTCTGCTAAATATTCATTCACAGCTATACCTAGCCACACTGATAATGATTGATGAAGCTGAGGGAAAAAGCCATTCAAACAGAGGGGAAAGGAATCATGATACAAAGCAATGGGTATTCATGAGGTGGGAGATGCAATAGGAGCATTTTCCTCTCCTGCCTTCTTTGTAAGCATGGTGAGATTACCAGGGAGAGTAGTGGGGTTTTCTAATTAGACCAGCTGATGTATTTGGGAAAAGATAGACAAGCTGTCAGGAACCTGAGCTCTACTTCAGGCCTGAAGGAGACACATCAGACCTCAAGCTAAGTACAGATTGCAAATAAGCATTCCAAGTTTAACTTGAGCATGTCAATCAACTAGCTGTTTTGAAGGAAAGAGGGTAGTCAGTGGAGCCACAGCGGAGGGAAATATTAGCAAGGGAGAGAGGAAAAGGCTGTTAGTTTCCATGTAACAAGGAACAGCAGAAATTCCTGCCTGGAGAATAGCAAGGGATTAGTGGAAAGGGGAGAAGCTGGCAAAAACTGTAATGTGCCATAAAACCAGTGTCTTTGCTGCATCCGTGGTTTCTAGTATCCATTATTGTCACAAATTTTAATTCCCTATTCATCTTTCAAAGGTGTTTCCTAGGTTTTCCGTAAGGATCATGATCAGGACTGTGACAGAGTGGTTGTTTCTACTGTGAACAGTTCTCTCCCACTGGTATCTGCCTGTTTCCACAAGGTACCAATGCCCCGTGCAAGTCTGTACATGGCACAGTGGCTGTTTGGTCCCCCTGCAGTTTCCGAGGACACCAGGCACGTGGAGGAAGTATGCTGCATTCTGCATGTCAGAGCACCAGACTGTGACAGCTTTGTATGTCTTGGTGATTTTATCCTCTATTGCACTGATAGAGTTTGAATTCAGGGTGACGATGCCTTGTTGTGTTGTGTAAAATCCCCAGCATGAATTGTTTCTTCGTAGCCTGAGTTAATACTAGCACCACCACCCCCAAATCTTCATTCCCTTCTTTGGCTAACTGCTCTTCCTTATCTATTTCTTCATCTTAAATTTGACACCAGAGTGGGAGCTCCCTGGAACATAAATCTTGCACTGTGCAGGCTRCGCAGCCTCTCTCTGCAAGGGGTTACAGATGGTTATCCTGATGCRGGCAGGACCACACTCATCCGTAACTTATCATGAGTGCTAGGAGCTGCCATCACAGCAAGGGGTGGACCACACTTTGTTACATTAAATGCTGTAAATTTGCATGACTGAGTAGGAATCATGGGACAATTTTTGAGGCTGAAAGAGGCAGGACCAGAAGAGCCTTCCCTCAAGCAACAGGGTCTGAGTAACCCTCTTTGCCAGAGACCCCATCATGGAATTTGCTGTGGAGTAATCTCTTCCTGCTGCATCTCTTCCTGTTTCAGACATCTCTCTTTCTGACTGTCATTCCTTTCTCTCTTTTTCAATCTCTGCTATTAGTTCTATGAAATTATTCATCAAATAATTCCCACAGATGGCACCCAGGCAGCAGTTTGTAAACAGCTCTCTGCAAGTCTGTTTGAAATGCAAGCTGCTGTGAGTGGAATTGTGCATGTTGTGGGATCCTTCTATCCCCTGCCATGAGGGGAACCCTTTGGATGGCATAAATGTGCTCAACTGTAAAGTCCAAAACGGTTTTCTGAGGCCATTCGCTAATGTCTAATGTTCATGCGCCTTTGGAGCACGGTGCATGCTCAAGGCAGAACCACCATGTCCAAAAGGAGTTTGCTAAATTAGTACTTATGGATCACCTTACCCAGAGACGCCAACAGGATGGCAGTTTTGACAGTAGCGCCAGTAACACCCAACTACCCAACAGGMTTTTGCAAAATTGCCATGCCCTTCCTAATTTAAAGCAGTGAAGAAATGGCTAGATCAGTATCCGCTGTTCACTCTATCATTTCGTCAGGCATTCCTCTGTGAGCGCAAACCAACCAAAGCCTTTSCTTGGGCCCATCCCCAGCACCACAGCTGAACTCGACTCCCGCTGAGATTATGTTGGAAAGCATTTCTCAGGGTGACGGGTCTGCTCTCCTCCGAAGAGGGACTTAAAACAAAACAACCAAAGCCACTCAATTAGAGTTTGGGGCTTAGAAGGCCCTTTATCTCATGAAAAAGAGATTAAAGCCCTCTGATAATTTATAAAGCGCTTAAAAGTTTAAAGGGGAATTGGGCTTTTATCTGAACTATCAGATAACATGAGGCACGCAAAGGCCACGCACAAGGCAGCCCCAGGGTGCAGTCACTCCATCACAGAGAATTCTTGCTTCCAACCATGGATCTGATCTCAACCCCTGAAATTAATAGCCAGACTCCCAGACTCTCATGAACTAGTAGTTGGGCCAGTCTGACATGTCCCTGTGGCTCAGACACCCAGTCACGTAACTCTCGTTTATAAAGTCCTTGAGTGTCCTTACTTCACAATGCCTGATGGCTCCTGTGGTGAGATGGACTGGCTTTCCCAGATGATTCTGAGTGACCCTCCTGGCATTCAGGGCTTCTTCTACCACACCAACAGCCAGTGCTTATTTAATGAAAGTTTGTGATGCACTCAGCCTACACAAAGCAATGTGTATAGTTGGCCTGAGTACTCTTAGAAGCTTGCCCAGCCTGTTTTTATTGGAATTGGTATTTCAAACAGCCAGTTATTATTTGGGTGGTTGAGACCATCACTCATGATTATCCTGGTAGATTTTTGCTGTCTTCYCAGCTCTCAGGTCAAGTGTGTACTGCACCCCGCAGATAAAGTCCTAACTCCAGTCATCCTAGCACACAGACAGAGCCATTTGACCTGGTCCATCCTCTCTATAAACCAAACTCCTTACTCTCTCATGGGCAAATGAATCAAAAACTCCAYCTTGCATCTGCTTTGCTGGCAGCCTGTAAAAGAATCAAAGTGTTCCCAAACAAATGTATTATGTAAACTATTTGCCAAATACTCACTTGTTTTGAAGGGCCTTTTTACAGATTTCAAGGCCAGGCTGAAGATGAAGTTTGCCTCAAGAGATTTTGGTGGATCACTCAGGGAGACAGGGTTTCATCAAGAAGATAAAGCAGTGGTCTGAGGATTAGAACAACCCGAGCCTGCTGCCCAACTCTGTCTGGGACCTTCTGCATGGTCTGAGAGGAGAAAATCCCCTTTGATATTTTGTCTCTCAGGGTTTGTTCATCCACTCCATTTAAACTGTTTGCTCATTGGGTAGGGGGCTGGCTTTAGTGAAGATTTCATAGAATCATAGAATCGGTAAGGTTGGAAGGGACCTCTGGAGATCATCTAGTCCAACCTCCCTGCTCAAGCAGGGTCACCTAGAGAATGTTAGACAGGGTTGCATCCAGGCAGGCCTTGAATATCTCCAGTGAAGTAGACTCCACAGCCTCTCCGGGCAACTGGTCCAGTGCTCTGTCACTCTCACAGGGAAGAAATTCCCCCTCACGTTCAGGCAGAACTTCCTGTGCTTCAGTTTCTGCCTCTTGTCCTGTCACACGGGACAACTGAAAAGAGTTTGTCCCTGCCCCCTTGACACCCTCCTTCAGGTACTTAACACATTGATAAGATCCCCCCTCAGTCTTCTCTTCCCCAGGCTAAAGAGGCCCAGCTCTCGCAGCCGTTCCTCATAGGGCAGATGCTCCAGCCCTCTGATCATCTTCGTAGCCCTTYGCTGGACTCTCTCCAGTAGCTCCATGTCTCTCTTGTACTGGGGAGCCCAGAACTGGATGCAGTACTCGAGATGAGGCCTCACTAGGGCTGAGTAGAGGGGCAGGATCACCTCCCTCGACCTGCTGGCAACAGTCTTCCTAATGCACCCCAGGATACCATTGGCCTTCTTGGCCACAAGGGCACATTGCTGGCTCATGGTCAACTTGTCATCCAAAAAGAACAGGAATTACTTCATTTAGACCTTGTGAAATCACTCTTTGAAAATGTTTGGAAGTGTCTGACCAGATCAGTAGTACATGCGACAGGTACATGGGGCATGTGAAACTGCTAGCAATTAGTGGGATGTGTGCTTGTTGCCAGGCCTCTCTGATATTTTACATGCATTCAAATTAGGCTCGCTCCAGCTGCCACTGAGTGTCATSACTTAGTAGCCAACTGGTCTTGAAGAAGTTTGTGTGTATCAGCCAGTGTGCTTGTGCGATGCTGAATGTGGGATCCACCACGTGACAAAAGGTGTTCAAAACACCTCAAGGCTTGTGAAGTATCAGAACATTTGCAGCTTTTGCACTCTGGTTTGTCCTTTGGTTTAGGAAACTATCAGAACTGGCCAAGAATACTGTAGCATGACAAACTTCTCATTCACATGGCTGGCATGTTAACATCCTCATTCTTTTCTTGCACATCTGTCAACTGTAAGCAAAGCATTTATTAATTGTGTCTGACTGAATTTCAGTCTGTCATTTAAAAAATCACTGATACAAGTTTAGACAATAKGCCAACAACAGGCTGAATCCCCACAGACAACATATACGACGCATTCTCCTGTGTCACTGATTTAACAAGAGTTGAATATACTCATGTTTAGAAAGGCCCAAATACTTTGAAAGTTTCTGCTTGAATAGAAATCGGAATTCAGTCTGGCTGCATTCTCACCCTCTGTGTTCACTTCCCTGTCCTGTCCCAGCCAAGGACGTTTGCTGCTAGGAACATCTGCAAGAATAGCAAGGGATGCTGCTGGCTGCTTGTAGGAAATCCTATTTCCAGTGGGTTCCTCTTTCCAAGCATGAGATTCATCATCCAAAACCAGAAACAAGATGATTCATGAGATTCAACATCCAAGATYGTAAAGAGGAGGTGATCAACATGTTCCAAGAAAATGAAGTAAAACTGATTTTCACATATTGAAGATTTCCAAGAGGCAAACTGCTGAGGTTTCATCAGGAGACTGCAACAAAGATAAAAGTATTACTTGAGATGACAAAAAAAATCAATCATAAACTCATGGGCCACTCAGAAACATGAACAGGGTTGAAATGACCTAGCTACATGATCGAAGTGTTACTCACTTGGTTGCAGGCATAACTCCTCAGATCCACATGGTAACCAGAAACTCAGCCAAGATCTCACCAAGGTTGTAGGGCCTAGCCTGCCAACTCCTGGGCCCCTTCACTTAGTCAAGTCCTCTGTGCAATGTAGATTGCCCTACCCCTTGCCTAAGTCCCACTCAGCAGTAGCTCACCCCTCTGCAGCAGATGGAAAACATCCATAGCAAGAAGTAATGGGAAAAACAGCTCAGGTTGGCTCCTCATCCCTCAGCAGACTCCGAAATCAGTGAGCTGCCCTGGCTCCCTGTCCTACAGAGCACTGCCATCCTTTCTATTTTAACATCCTTACATAAGGAGTGGAAAATTCTGTGAGGAAATTAAGCTACAGGGAATTTCAGTAGACACAGAGCTGTGAATAACCTCCCGCTTGCCTGAGTTGCAAGAGATGCATTGCTGAGAGAAGCAGGACAGATCAGTSCCATGATGGGACCCAGGCACAGAAGCCTCACTGTAATCATTCTGTGCCCAAGATGCTGTAAGAAACAACATATTGTGCATTTTATATATATATATATAATACTCCTTTCTAAGAGGCGCAAGCAGCCACACATGCTAGAGTCAGTATGCCTTTGCAGCAGCTGCACACCCAAAGTACAGCCAGGCACCACTCACCTCTCRGTAAAGCAGTTCATGAAGCAGCATGCAATACTTCTCTAAGAGCTACACATCCCCAGCAGACAGACATGAGCAAAAGCCTTATACCTAAGCACCTAGCAGGGAGACTGCACATTATTGCAGCTGCAATAATCAGAGCTTTGTATCTCCAGTAGGGTAACAGATAGTTTCTGTTTTGCTAACAGTATCAGGTGGGGCAAAGTAACACTCAGCCCAGCATCGCTTACAGTCTAGGAACAGCATCACACCCCGATGCCAAAACACACCACCAGGAGCACATCACAGTGCCACAGCATCCACACCATGAGCTAGAGCAACAGGAAAACATATAGCTGCAGCAACATCTGGTATCCTTTCAGGGCAGGCTAGGAGTGTGTTTCAGGGGTGATCCTGCTGGAAAAGCCCACCAGCTGGTTAGCTGTATAGCAGCTCAGACAAGACCCAGCACCACCCAGGCTTATATAAAACAGCTAATAAAGTTGGTTATCATCCAGACAATTCCTGCATTAGGTGTCAGTGGCCATGTGGAATACTCCCGAAAACAACACACATGCAGACCTTGCTGCCCAAAAAGAGGAATGTAAAGTAGGAACTCAGCAATTGTTTTTTGTTGGTCCTTTAACAGACATATCTAGCAAAAAGCATGAAGCAAAGCTATGTTCAAAAGGCATTTAAGTACRTGTGGATTAAAGTTAAGCATGTGTTTGTGTACTGTCCTAGATCATATCCATTGCAAAATCAGGGCTTGTGTCTGGGGAGACTTTGTAGGGGAAAAGTGTCTTCTGATATGAAATGCCACCTACTGAGAGCAGGCTCTCACTGGTGTCTCCATGCACTGTGGTAATGCATATCAAACCAAGATGCAGAGACTGGGAATTACTCTTGAAGGTGTGGTGGCTCTAGGCATTTTTGGTCACACTCACTAGCAAAAGAGAAGTTTGCACAGCTGCATTGTGCTTCCAGATTTTAATGTAAGAGCCTAGAAGGCACATAAAAGAGGAGGAGAGAGGCTCTCACCTCTGTCTGATCAGGACACATCCTTCCATTTCTTAGGCTGAGAATATGCCACATAGTATATTTATTTGCAATCAAAAACACAAGACGCAGGTAGGCCTTGATAAAAATTCATCCAAGGAAATTGCTAGCGTATGTTACAAGAACCAGGGGCCAGGGGCATCAAATGAAAGTGGCAAGGAAAACAAGCAATAGGAGAGGTCTGCTTACACAACAGGTAGTTAAACTGCAGACGTCCTTGCTGCAGGATGCTGTAGGTACAAGAAGTCTATACTGCTTCAAAAAACAGCAAGACAAATGTACAGGAAAAAAAAAAACAACAACAAAGATATCAGACATGTTTCAGAAAGTCCCCACAGCACAAACTGTTGGAAGCAAGGGAACATTTGAGAGAAATATCACCATACATTTGCCTTTATTTCATGCTCATTTACRTGCTTGTGCTATCAGCTGTTGTGAGAGACAGGATGCTGGGCTTCATGACCCTTTGGTCTGATACAGCACAGCTGTTGGTCTTCTCTGCATGTGCACTTTTTGTTTGGTAGAGGTAGAAAGTAGTAGTAGATTCCCAGTGGCCAGAGTGAACACCCAAGCCTTGGAACAGCTTCAGCCTCATATCCGATTTTGCATGATCAGGGAGAGAGATTTTGTTTAAAATGAAGATGTGAGGAGTCTTGAATCTGGGCATCTCTCAAGCATTTCCCAAGACACAAACTACTAGTATGAACCCCTCATACTTCAACTCTGAAAAATGCAAGTTTCAATCTAAAAATCACACTTTGCTCACAAAAAGTGGAAGTTTGTACACAACTCAGAATAGCTGAAATATTGTGGCTTTGTCCCAACGCAGACTGAGAGTTAATTAGGAAGCTTCAAAAGTTGTTCCCCAACAGAACTGCTTTCCTCTGGTTATCTATCATGGTAGCCTCGCTCCAGAAATGCGCAAATATGTCAAAAAGACATTTACCAGCATTTCATAAATGTATCTGGAAAAGAGTGGCATAATCTATTTTAGACAAAAGCAGTAGCATTCCTAGGGGCATAACTGAAAATGCTCGAGTTCTCATATCTAATACTATGGCAGCAAACACCAGAGGCCAACAGAACAGGCAGTGCTGAGTGGGAGCTGAAAAACGGACTGGGCTCCTTGTAAGCAGCAGAAAAAATACTGATTAAAAGCCACACGATAAAGATGGTAAAGCACCATGCTAACCCAGTAATGGCAACTCCAGACACCCAAAAGCACAAATCAAGCTACAAAAACTTCATGACCTTCGTTTAAAAATGAGAAATTAAAGCCTAACATGTTATGCCAAAGTTTTCGTATCCACCACATAATCTTTGAGCCTCCCAAGTTTTTCATGATGACCATTAGGGCTGGAAATGTGTTTAAAAAAAAAGATGGAAAGAAAGAGATAATAATTAGCTTTAACTTTTGTCATGACCATTTTGAAATCCCTGCTGTTATGTGCAAAGCAGACCCTGTCTAAGTAAAAATTTGGCCTAAATATTTACCCTGACTGTCAAAGACTTTTAAAAATAGAGAGATCACAGAAGAACAGGGCCAAGGATGCATCAATATCTATCAACACGGGTGTAAAATTAAAAAGAAGAGATACTTGTTATGTCTCAAAAAAAAAAAAAAAAAAAAAAAAAAAAAAAAACTTATCAGCATCATGAAACATTTGGGCCAAATTTTCTGGATTTATTGGTGAATAAGCCCACTGAAATCATTTGGCTTATAAGCAGAACAGCCTGTAGAGTGTTAGAAACAATAAGGAACAAAGATGCTAGATGGTTTTGGAACACAAAAGAAAAAAATTAAAAGTAGCTGCTGATCTCTGTGGACAGCTTCTGACATTTGAAGTCATTACTGAATGATTAATTTACTAACWCTTTAGAGGTTATTTACATTGCTTATGAACATGTGGCTAATTACACAGTGAAGATATTGAAACATAATCACCTAATAACAGCATATCATTACGGCATATATGAATTAGGTGACTGGGACAATCCTGTCCAAGTGCAGCCAGCAAGCCCCAGCACACCCTGAAAGTGCTCATTTGCCCTTTCCCCAAGGCAGTTAAGTCCAGAAGAGACAAAAAAAAAACCTCCCAGAGACACTTGCTTTAGAGGGACTGAAGAACACGAGAAGAGCAGCATGCATATCCTTATGGGTAAGAGGCCCTGTGCAAAACCTTGATATCAGCCCCACTGATACGGAGGGCGTAATCGTGATGAGTGGTATTTGGGAGTGGTTCTAACTCTGTCCAAAGGCAAATTCCAACTCAAGAGAATTTGCTTCTGATGAAAGGTGTTTGACAGGCAGCCTTAAAGACTGAAGGCTTCAATGTCTAAATAAGTGGCAACATCAGTGCAAATGGAACATACCTTGTGTCCAGGGAGGAGCCTCCATGTTGGCCTTGCAGGGATACTTTGAGAAAGAAACTTACCTCCAAGCATCCAGTGAGTGTCTTCTGCAGCAGCAGATTTTCCTCAGGTAGAAACTTGTTCTCCTAGACTGAGACTAAAGTAATGCTGAATTTGTCAGGATGTATCACTACAGGGTCTTTGCATGTCCAGGGTTGCTGTAAATATCTACCAGAAATATTGTGTTGCTTTTCAGGGGGAGCTGGCTTCACCTTATATAGCTTCTATGTTCAAGCTACACAGCTTTACTTACTGGGTAAATTTAAGTTGCACTGAAAAGCAAGTTAACTTCTTGCAATAGCATATCTTGCAATAGCATATCTTCCATTTCAGACAAATGTTGACACTCCCCCTCTCCCCGATTCCTGACAGCGAAAAATAATGTCTCAGGGTAAGCAGTGGTCTCGAGGAAGCAGGAAGGTAAGGAGARTAAGTGCTGCTGAAGGCCTAGCTCCAGGCTGATATTACACTGTAATGCAGAAGCTCTGGAAATGATGTAAGACCTTGCTAGAAAAAGCCCTCGGACGAGGAACATCCACCAACAGCTCACACCAATGTGAGCTCTCCCTAGCCCAGCCAGGCTGAACCTCCTGTGTGTGGGAGGATGGCCTAAGCAAATAGCCCAGGGGTCCTGTTGCGCGTCAGGCTCGCAAACAGCAGGGACACCGAAGTGAGGCCCAACACAGGGAGCATGAGGTTGGAAGCCTCGCCGCTGATGGCCAAGAAAGCCAGTGACCCCAGGGAGTTGTTTGTTAACCCTGATGGCAGCAACATCTTGGATGAAGTTYCTGCTGAAGAAAGAGCTTTATGGGCAATGACAAAATAAGCCAGACTTATGGTACCATTTATGAATACAAGCTGTCTGCTAGATGCCATCCTGTCTGATGCTGTTGCAGCCTCCACACTTATCAGAAAGTTGCCCAGCCACCCTCACTGTGCTCAGCAGATCACCAACACCCAGCCGCAGCGTCTCATGCACCCTCTCTCCCTCACCAGGGTTCAAAGCTATGACCCCTGACAGATCAGGGAGAGCAGCCCAGCCACATACCAAATATCCTGGCAAGGAAGACTGATTATGTCCCTGGGTTAATTTATTGGTTTTGCACTGCAGGCCCCAAATGAACCTTCTCAGGAGAGAATGGGGCTTTATTGTACAGCATAGCGAGGTGCAGCCCCTCCCCTGGAGGGAATGTAACCGAAACAGGCAGGGCAAAGAAATGGCAAGAAGGGAGGCTGACAGGCAAGCAATATGCCCCGATCGCACAGCAGAGCAGTGGCAGAGATACTACCAGACCTCAGCCATGGCTATCCTTAAGTACTCACAAGCTTGCTGCCAGACTTKTATCTGTTCTAGATGTTCTCTTCCCAATGCTTCTCTTTCTCATCCAAATTGTTTTGCTGCTGCTTGAAGGTACTGCAATGTCCCAGGTAGGGGCAGGTTGCACTTAGAATGGAACCTGGAAGCCTGTGACTGTTAATTTGGGGTACAGCGTGTCCAGGAAGGCCTGGGTCACCGACCACATTACTGGAAGTACTGGAGAGGCCTGCACTGAGCACACTCATACACAGGTAGAAGCAGAGGGGGAAGCAGAAGAGATTCCCTTGCCTTGTCAGGGAATATTTTGTTCCTCACAAGTGCCCAGAAAGCAGACAAATGGCTCGCTGACACGCAAAACAGGCAGGAATGCCACAAATGAAGTCCAGCATACATTTTCTGCAGGCAAGCCAGTAGCAACACTGCTGTGAAATAAGGCTCCATGTGCCTACAACTCCACATGCTGCTCTTACTCAAGGCACCCGAAATGTTAACCACAAACTCCAACTTTCAGTTCACTGTCAGCTCCACCTCAGGTTCCTGCCACCAGGTCTGCCACAGATTTGTACCCTGAATCCTAGGGAACAATAACAATCCCAGTTATTCAGACTGGTGGGCAGAAATGCAAGCTAAAGCTCCAGTACACTACACTGTGTCCAAGGGAGCCTCAGCAACCAGCCTCTGAACCTCTGAACCCACTAGGCAGAAGCAAAAGCCCCACATCTCAGAGTTGCCTTCTCACCTTCTCTCCCCTCCTGCCCTAAACAGGACGGTCAGAGGGAGCACGCTGATTTATTAAGCCAGCTATTGTGCAGAAAAGAGGCCTTGGGTGCAAGACTGCTGAGCTCAGCTGAAATGGGGCATCTCCCACCAGAAGCAGGACAGAGAAATTTGTGTCAACTGAGGAGTGACCCTGCTGCAAGGCTTCCAGCTGTTTCCCTTCCCGGCTGGGTCTGAGACAGCACAAGCCTTCTCGCTTCCCTCCCCCAAGCCGACCATCACATTTGTCACAGACTACATTGGCCTAAATAGTTAGGTCTCACGTAGCCAGCAGCCCATACGGGAAGATGTTACATAACTCAGATAAATGGGACAAGGTCAACTTCAAGCCCAATCTCCCTATTGCAGAAGACCCTGTACAAATCGGTCCTTCCAGCCTTCCTAAACCCAGGCCATGGCTGCATGAGCGGCTGCTGGATGTGGGGGCTGAGGAGGAGCCCCATGTGGCCAGAGGCACCGTGAGGAGCAAGGCAGAAGCACAGTCCATCCAGGAGCCCCAGCTGGTCTAGTCGCAGACAGATCAAAGTGCACTGCTGATACATAGAGGAAGAAATTCCTTATRGGATTTGCAGGACTGGAATTTGCCAGCGTCAGTCAGTAACCAGCAGCGCCAGATCAGGTGAGACGATTTAGTGAAACCGCAGGTGTGGCCCTTTGTCTGTGCCCAGCGTACGTCGCGGTGGAAAAGTTTTGCCTGGGTTACCTCACATCCCCTTCACCTGCTGATTCAGGCTCATCTTTCTCTATCTAAACAAGGTGTTTGGTGTCACCTTATCAGGAAAATTCCTCTCTGCCTCCTGAAATAAGTGCTATACCTTGTGCTTGCTCTGCCCCATCCCAGGAGAGTCCCTCACACGCAAAACTAATTTAGCTGAGATTAGAGCTGCTTCTTCACACACAGGGATTTCTGCGGTGTTTGCCTTAAAACTGCAAAAAACGTGTTTGCAGGAAATACTGCGAAATAAGGAAAAAGGGCGCTGAGTTACAGGAGAGCGCAGCGTGGGGAGGCCAGGGAGCGGGACTGCATGGTTTGCATTTT